>NW_027638704.1:2500-53330 GCF_951216825.1 Electrona antarctica
GTCTGTCTGTCTGTCTGTCTGTCTGTCTGTCTGTCTGTCTGTCTGTCTGTCTGTCTGTCTGCCTGCCATGGTTTCATTAATCCACTTTAAGTGGATTAAAGTGGAAAAAAATCACACCCGTGTGAAGTGATTATCGAGGGGCGCTCTTATCATCGAGGAGGGAATACATTAAAGTCTAACTCATGTTGCTGTGATCAGGTGATGTAATGATGATGTCAAACAAACATTACATCATCTGTGTTGTTAAATGGGATTTCATGTGTGTGTGTTAGGGACTATAAACAAACACGGCGTTTTTAAAACAAACATTGACCTAAAAACGAACATTAAACCTCAAAAAGGAAGAAAAAACACACCCTGTCTAGTGTCAACTAAGTACATATGTATGTCATCAACGGGCTATCGGTTTCCCTCTGTGTTAAACATGTGCAGCAGTTGTATCTGGTTGGACCATAATATATATTATATTATAATGTAGCCTTCTTCTGACCAGTGTTTGGATCTATTGTATTATTGTGCCTCTTGTGCAGACCCAAAGAAAAATAATTCTAATGTGCGCGCGCGCGTGCGTGCGTGCGTGCGTGCGTGCGTGCGTGCGTGCGTGTGTGCGAGAAGCTGCTCACACGGTACAGACGCAACATTCACTGCTTAGATCAGGCACAATGTTTCTACTGAACCTCGGCCTTTGACCTTTCACCCCTGACCTTAAATAAACACTACAGGCATGACCTTAACCCCAGTGAGTGCCGACAGAATGTCACACATACTGTACTGTACTGTACTGTACTGTACTGTACTGTACTGTACTGTACTGTACTGTACTGTACTGTACTGTACTGGCCAATCACTGCTGACCCGCCAACTGGAGAGTGTATTTACAAACCGTCGTGATTCGGCGCTCTACCGATGACCTCACAGGGGGAAGCGATGACCTCACAGGGGGAAGCTTTATTTTCGCCGCAGTGAGGAAACCAAAATGGTAACAATGTGAGCAACGTTTCCTCCTGATGTTATTCTGCTCAGAGCTGCTTATTCAAAGCTTTAAAACATTTACGTTGCTCAATACTGTAGTCTACTGTAAACTACTGTAAACTGAGGAAGTCCTTTCAGATGAGAGTCTCTCCCTCTATCTGTGTGTGTGTGTGTGTGTGTGTGTGTGTGTGTGTGTGTGTGTGTGTGTGTGTGTGTGTGTGTGTGTGTGTGTGTGTGTGTGTGTGTGTGTGTGTGTGTGTGTGCGTGCGTGTGTGTGTGTGTGTGTGTGTGTGTGTGTGTTTGTGTAGGCTGCATGTATACAGTAGCCTATGTGCACGTGTTCATTTCTGTATATTGTCTGCGTGTGCACATGTTTTGCACACACATATATACTGTAAATTAAAAAACAATGTGGGTAATGGGAGAGGACAAGTGTATCTTGTTCACAAAAAAGTTTGGTTACTTGAAATTAATTAATCTCTGTGCAGGGAGGGAATTAGTCAAATGGGCGTCAACCGTCCAGGCTCTGCCCTACATGGGGTTATGTAGTGCGTGCGTGCGTGCGTGCGTGCGTGCGTGCGTGCGTGCGTGCGTGCGTGCGTGCGCGCAGGGCCGGTCCTGAGCAATCTGGCACCCGAAGCAGGATTTTTCGCCCAGACATTGGGGAGGCACTGCATGGTGAGGCACTGGGCAGTAGGAAGGGCCAGGCCTGTGCGTGCGCACGCACGTGCGTGCGTGCGTGCGCGTGTGTGTCTACTCGACTATATGCACGCAGGCATACCCTGTGTTTCCCCCGTTGGGTTTGGTGGTCGTATTACAATCCAAGAAATGCTGGTAGTGAAGAGCCTCGCCCTGCAGTCACTGACAACATCCCTCTAAACACACGCCCTGCTCTCACATTCAACACCCTGCCTCTAATGAACCCCCTGGTGGGGTCACAGGCTCTAATGAACCCCCTGGTGGGGTCACAGGCTTGTGCTAAGAGGGACACCGCTGGCCCAGAGGCCAGCAGGCAGGCAGGGGTGTTTTTGGCAAGCAAGTTTTGATTTTAGTTTTAGTCCTATAAGTCTCTTGAATAGTTTTAGTCACATTTTAGTCACCTGGAATGTCTTAGTGTTTAGTCTAGTTTTAGTCGACTAAATATCATTGGATTTTAGTCGACTAAATCTACAGTTGATTTAGTCGACTAAAATGTATTTTGGCGGGCCTTGATGCCGTCATATAGTGACTGTTCTTACACTTGCTGAAAATAGCAGATCTACAAGCTTGTAGATCTGCTATTTTCAGCACGCAACCAAGTGTAAAATGACTTATACTGGATCTCTTGTCCACTAGTCCCTTCCTAACATTTTAGTCTAGTTTTTATTTGTTGATGTAATTGTCAGTATATTTAGTCTTAGTTTTGGTCATCATGGCTTAGTTTTCATTTAGTTTCCATGTCGTTTTCGTCAGTGGAAAAAGGCAGTCGACGAACATTTTTCGTCATAGTTTTAGTCGACGAAAACAACACTGCGAGAAGGGCCTTTCAAACATGTTATTGCTAAGAGGGACCGCTGCCACGCGTTGTGAGCTTGTAGATCTGCTATTTTCAAAAGGTACAGATTGCATGTAACGCCCCGGGACTCGAACTCGGGCCTCCCCGCGTGAGAGTTCAACATCTTAACCACTAGACCAAAGGGATATCCCTCTGGACCAGTGGGAGATATTAGACTTTTGAGGCCATCAGGCAGAGGCTCTGAGCCACTCTGCTAGACTATAGCGCCACCATCAGGCTGTGAGCCACTCTGCTACACTATAGCACCACCATCAGGCAGAGGCTCTGAGCCACTGATACACATACAGTACATTATTGCATTCCGGATTGCCTTCTGACTGGATTTGCGCAGATGCACTAGATTATATGACTGAGTATATGACTGAGTATATGACTGAGTATATGACTGAGTATATGACTGAGTATATGACTGAGTATATGACTGAGTATATGACTGAGTATATGACTGAGTATATGACTGAGTATATGACTGAGTATATGACTGAGTATATGACTGAATATATGACTGAGTATATGACTGAGTATATGACTGAGTATATGACTGAGTATATGACTGAGTATATGACTGAGTATATGACTGAGTATATGACTGAGTATATGACTGAATATGACTGAGTATATGACTGAGTATATGACTGAGTATATGACTGAGTATATGACTGAGTATATGACTGAGTATATGACTGAGTATATGACTGAGTATATGACTGAGTATATGACTGAGTATATGACTGAGTATATGACTGAGTATATGACTGAGTATATGACTGAGTATATGACTGAATATGACTGAGTATATGACTGAGTATATGACTGAGTATATGACTGAGTATATGACTGAGTATATGACTGAGTATATGACTGAGTATATGACTGAGTATATGACTGAGTATATGACTGAGTGTATGACTGAGTATATGACTGAGTATATGACTGAGTATATGACTGAGTATATGACTGAGTATATGACTGAGTATATGACTGAGTATATGACTGAGTATATGACTGAGTATATGACTGAGTATATGACTGAGTATATGACTGAGTATATGACTGAGTGTATGACTGAGTATATGACTGAGTATATGACTGAGTATATGACTGAGAATATGACTGAGTATATGACTGAGTATATGACTGAATATATGACTGCACACGTACACTTTATACTCATCATTCACTGAGTAATAATCCAACGACGTCCATTAACCTACAGACTGTTCCTTTGTGATCTGGGCCAACTATAGAAGCCCATTGAGTTCTACAGCAACAGGCAACACAATGAGATTAGCAGATTACAGTCTGTATCATCATCATCTCATCCCCGGCTTTATTGGATTAAAACCCCTACAGTTTACCCCACTCTCCAATATCCCCCCCTTCAGTTCATCACGACTGTGGCTCAGGAGGTAGAGCAGGTCGTCCAATGATCCATGGGTCGGCGGTTCGAATCCCGGCTCCTCATGTCTACATGTCGAAGTGTCCTTGGGAAAGACACTGAACCCCAAATTGCTCCCGATGTGCTGGTTGGTACCTTGCATGGATTCAGCCGCAATCGGTGTATGAATGTGTGTGTGGATGGGTGAATGTAATGCACAATCTATGTAAAGGTGTGTGAATGGGTGAATGTAATGCACAATCTATGTAAAGGTGTGTGAATGGGTGAATGTAATGCACAATCTATGTAAAGGTGTGTGAATGGGTGAATGTAATGCACAATCTATGTAAAGGTGTGTGAATGGGTGAATGTAATGCACAATCTATGTAAAGGTGTGTGAATGGGTGAATGTAATGCACAATCTATGTAAAGGTGTGTGAATGGGTGAATGTAATGCACAATCTATGTAAAGCGCCTTGGATAAAGGCGCTATATAAATGCACCATTTATCACGTAACACAATAACTATGTTGTAGTGGCCACACTATGCACACTAAGATGTATGTGTCTATGGAGTTAACATTACTCTAATAGACCCCCAGGTGTTTTGTATGGAGTTCACATTACTCTAATAGACCCCCAGGTGTTGTGTATGTGTCTATGTAGTTAACATTACTCTAATAGACCCCAGGTGTTTTGTATGTGTCTATGGAGTTAATATTACTCTAATAGACCCCCAGGCGTTTTGTATGTGTCTATGGAGTTAACATTACTCTAATAGCCCCCAGGTGTTTTGTATGTGTCTATGGAGTTAACATTACTCTAATAGACCCCCAGGTGTTTTGTATGTGTCTATGGAGTTAACATTACTCTAATAGACCCCCAGGTGTTTTGTATGTGTCTATGGAGTTAACGTTACTCTAATAGACCCCCAGGTGTTTTGTATGTGTCTATGGAGTTAACGTTACTCTAATAGACCCCCAGGTGTTTTGTATGTGTCTATAGAGTTAACGTTACTCTAATAGACCCCCAGGTGTTTTGTATGTGTCTATGGAGTTAACGTTACTCTAATAGACCCGCAGGTGTTTTGTATGTGTCTATGGAGTTAACGTTACTCTAATAGACCCCCAGGTGTTTTGTATGTGTCTATGGAGTTAACATTACTCTAATAGACCCCCAGGTGTTTTGTATGTGTCTATGGAGTTAACATTACTCTAATAGACCCCCAGGTGTTCTGTATGTGTCTATAGAGTTGACATTACTCTAATAGACCCCCAGGTGTTTTGTATGTGTCCATGGAGTTGACATTACTCTAATAGACCCCCAGGTGTTGTGTATGTGTCTATGGAGTTGACATTACTCTAATAGACCCCCAGGTGTTTTGTATGTGTCTATGGAGTTGACATTACTCTAATAGACCCCCAGGTGTTTTGTATGTGTCTATGGAGTTAACATTACTCTAATAGACCCCCAGGTGTTGTGTATGTGTCTATGGAGTTACCATTACTCTAATAGACTCCCAGGTGTTGTGTATGTGTCTATGGAGTTAACATTACTCTAATAGACCCCCAGGCGTTGTGTATGTGTCTATGGAGTTAACATTACTCTAATAGACCCCCAGGTGTTTTGTATGTGTCTATGGAGTTAACATTACTCTAATAGACCCCCAGGTGTTTTGTATGTGTCTATGGAGTTACCATTACTCTAATAGACCCCCAGGTGTTGTGTATGTGTCTATGGAGTTAACATTACTCTAATAGACCCCCAGGTCTTGTGTATGTGTCTATGGAGTTAACATTACTCTAATAGACCCCCAGGTGTTTTGTATGTGTCTATGGAGTTAACATTACTCTAATAGACCCCCAGGTGTTTTGTATGGAGTTCACATTACTCTAATAGACCCCCAGGTGTTGTGTATGTGTCTATGTAGTTAACATTACTCTAATAGACCCCAGGTGTTTTGTATGTGTCTATGGAGTTAATATTACTCTAATAGACCCCCAGGCGTTTTGTATGTGTCTATGGAGTTAACATTACTCTAATAGCCCCCAGGTGTTTTGTATGTGTCTATGGAGTTAACATTACTCTAATAGACCCCCAGGTGTTTTGTATGTGTCTATGGAGTTAACATTACTCTAATAGACCCCCAGGTGTTTTGTATGTGTCTATGGAGTTAACGTTACTCTAATAGACCCCCAGGTGTTTTGTATGTGTCTATGGAGTTAACGTTACTCTAATAGACCCCCAGGTGTTTTGTATGTGTCTATAGAGTTAACGTTACTCTAATAGACCCCCAGGTGGTTTGTATGTGTCTATGGAGTTAACGTTACTCTAATAGACCCCCAGGTGTTTTGTATGTGTCTATGGAGTTAACGTTACTCTAATAGACCCCCAGGTGTTTTGTATGTGTCTATGGAGTTAACATTACTCTAATAGACCCCCAGGTGTTCTGTATGTGTCTATAGAGTTAACATTACTCTAATAGACCCCCAGGTGTTTTGTATGTGTCCATGGAGTTGACATTACTCTAATAGACCCCCAGGTGTTGTGTATGTGTCTATGGAGTTGACATTACTCTAATAGACCCCCAGGTGTTTTGTATGTGTCTATGGAGTTAACATTACTCTAATAGACCCCCAGGTGTTGTGTATGTGTCTATGGAGTTACCATTACTCTAATAGACTCCCAGGTGTTGTGTATGTGTCTATGGAGTTAACATTACTCTAATAGACCCCCAGGTGTTGTGTATGTGTCTATGGAGTTAACATTACTCTAATAGACCCCCAGGTGTTTTGTATGTGTCTATGGAGTTAACATTACTCTAATAGACCCCCAGGTGTTTTGTATGTGTCTATGGAGTTACCATTACTCTAATAGACCCCCAGGTGTTGTGTATGTGTCTATGGAGTTAACATTACTCTAATAGACCCCCAGGTCTTGTGTATGTGTCTATGGAGTTAACATTACTCTAATAGACCCCCAGGTGTTTTGTATGTGTCTATGGAGTTAACATTACTCTAATAGACCCCCAGGTGTTGTGTATGGGTCTATGGAGTTAACATTACTCTAATAGACCCCCAGGTGTTGTGTATGTGTCTATGGAGTTAACATTACTCTAATAGACCCCCAGGTGTTGTGTGTCTATGGAGTTAACATTACTCTAATAGACCCCCAGGTGTTCTGTATGTGTCTATGGAGTTAACATTACTCTAATACACCCCCAGGTGTTGTGTATGTGTCTATGGAGTTAACGTTACTCTAATAGACCCCCAGGTGTTCTGTATGTGTCTATGGAGTTAACATTACTCTAATACATCCCCAGGTGTTGTGTATGTGTCTATGGAGTTAACGTTACTCTAATAGACCCCCAGGTGTTTTGTATGTGTCTATGGAGTTAACATTACTCTAATAGACCCCCAGGGGTTTTGTATGTGTCTATAGAGTTAACGTTACTCTAATAGACCCCCAGGTGTTTTGTATGTGTCTATGGAGTTAACATTACTCTAATAGACCCCCAGGTGTTGTGTATGTGTCTATGGAGTTAACATTACTCTAATAGACCCCCAGGTGTTTTGTGTGTGTCTATGGAGTTAACATTACTCTAATAGACCCCCAGGTGTTGTGTATGGGTCTATGGAGTTAACATTACTCTAATAGACCCCCAGGTGTTGTGTATGTGTCTATGGAGTTAACATTACTCTAATAGACCCCCAGGTGTTGTGTGTCTATGGAGTTAACATTACTCTAATAGACCCCCAGGTGTTCTGTATGTGTCTATGGAGTTAACATTACTCTAATACACCCCCAGGTGTTGTGTATGTGTCTATGGAGTTAACGTTACTCTAATAGACCCCCAGGTGTTCTGTATGTGTCTATGGAGTTAACATTACTCTAATACATCCCCAGGTGTTGTGTATGTGTCTATGGAGTTAACGTTACTCTAATAGACCCCCAGGTGTTTTGTATGTGTCTATGGAGTTAACGTTACTCTAATAGACCCCCAGGTGTTTTGTATGTGTCTATGGAGTTAACATTACTCTAATAGACCCCCAGGTGTTCTGTATGTGTCCATGGAGTTGACATTACTCTAATAGACCCCCAGGTGTTGTGTATGTGTCTATGGAGTTGACATTACTCTAATAGACCCCCAGGTGTTGTGTATGTGTCTATGGAGTTGACATTACTCTAATAGACCCCCAGGTGTTTTGTATGTGTCTATGGAGTTAACATTACTCTAATAGACCCCCAGGTGTTGTGTATGTGTCTATGGAGTTACCATTACTCTAATAGACTCCCAGGTGTTGTGTATGTGTCTATGGAGTTAACATTACTCTAATAGACCCCCAGGTGTTGTGTATGTGTCTATGGAGTTAACATTACTCTAATAGACCCCCAGGTGTTTTGTATGTGTCTATGGAGTTAACATTACTCTAATAGACCCCCAGGTGTTTTGTATGTGTCTATGGAGTTACCATTACTCTAATAGACCCCCAGGTGTTGTGTATGTGTCTATGGAGTTAACATTACTCTAATAGACCCCCAGGTCTTGTGTATGTGTCTATGGAGTTAACATTACTCTAATAGACCCCCAGGTGTTTTGTATGTGTCTATGGAGTTAACATTACTCTAATAGACCCCCAGGTGTTGTGTATGGGTCTATGGAGTTAACATTACTCTAATAGACCCCCAGGTGTTGTGTATGTGTCTATGGAGTTAACATTACTCTAATAGACCCCCAGGTGTTGTGTGTCTATGGAGTTAACATTACTCTAATAGACCCCCAGGTGTTCTGTATGTGTCTATGGAGTTAACATTACTCTAATACACCCCCAGGTGTTGTGTATGTGTCTATGGAGTTAACGTTACTCTAATAGACCCCCAGGTGTTCTGTATGTGTCTATGGAGTTAACATTACTCTAATACATCCCCAGGTGTTGTGTATGTGTCTATGGAGTTAACGTTACTCTAATAGACCCCCAGGTGTTTTGTATGTGTCTATGGAGTTAACATTACTCTAATAGACCCCCAGGGGTTTTGTATGTGTCTATAGAGTTAACGTTACTCTAATAGACCCCCAGGTGTTTTGTATGTGTCTATGGAGTTAACATTACTCTAATAGACCCCCAGGTGTTGTGTATGTGTCTATGGAGTTAACATTACTCTAATAGACCCCCAGGTGTTTTGTGTGTGTCTATGGAGTTAACATTACTCTAATAGACCCCCAGGTGTTGTGTATGGGTCTATGGAGTTAACATTACTCTAATAGACCCCCAGGTGTTGTGTATGTGTCTATGGAGTTAACATTACTCTAATAGACCCCCAGGTGTTGTGTGTCTATGGAGTTAACATTACTCTAATAGACCCCCAGGTGTTCTGTATGTGTCTATGGAGTTAACATTACTCTAATACACCCCCAGGTGTTGTGTATGTGTCTATGGAGTTAACGTTACTCTAATAGACCCCCAGGTGTTCTGTATGTGTCTATGGAGTTAACATTACTCTAATACATCCCCAGGTGTTGTGTATGTGTCTATGGAGTTAACGTTACTCTAATAGACCCCCAGGTGTTTTGTATGTGTCTATGGAGTTAACGTTACTCTAATAGACCCCCAGGTGTTTTGTATGTGTCTATGGAGTTAACATTACTCTAATAGACCCCCAGGTGTTCTGTATGTGTCTATAGAGTTAACATTACTCTAATAGACCCCCAGGTGTTTTGTATGTGTCCATGGAGTTGACATTACTCTAATAGACCCCCAGGTGTTGTGTATGTGTCT
This sequence comes from Electrona antarctica, assembly GCF_951216825.1. Taxonomy (NCBI): domain Eukaryota; kingdom Metazoa; phylum Chordata; class Actinopteri; order Myctophiformes; family Myctophidae; genus Electrona; species Electrona antarctica. Next base: position 12,183 of record NW_027638704.1, read on the forward strand.
ATGGAGTTGACATTACTCTAATAGACCCCCAGGTGTTTTGTATGTGTCTATGGAGTTAACATTACTCTAATAGACCCCCAGGTGTTGTGTATGTGTCTATGGAGTTACCATTACTCTAATAGACTCCCAGGTGTTGTGTATGTGTCTATGGAGTTAACATTACTCTAATAGACCCCCAGGTGTTGTGTATGTGTCTATGGAGTTAACATTACTCTAATAGACCCCCAGGTGTTTTGTATGTGTCTATGGAGTTAACATTACTCTAATAGACCCCCAGGTGTTTTGTATGTGTCTATGGAGTTACCATTACTCTAATAGACCCCCAGGTGTTGTGTATGTGTCTATGGAGTTAACATTACTCTAATAGACCCCCAGGTCTTGTGTATGTGTCTATGGAGTTAACATTACTCTAATAGACCCCCAGGTGTTTTGTATGTGTCTATGGAGTTAACATTACTCTAATAGACCCCCAGGTGTTGTGTATGGGTCTATGGAGTTAACATTACTCTAATAGACCCCCAGGTGTTGTGTATGTGTCTATGGAGTTAACATTACTCTAATAGACCCCCAGGTGTTGTGTGTCTATGGAGTTAACATTACTCTAATAGACCCCCAGGTGTTCTGTATGTGTCTATGGAGTTAACATTACTCTAATACACCCCCAGGTGTTGTGTATGTGTCTATGGAGTTAACGTTACTCTAATAGACCCCCAGGTGTTCTGTATGTGTCTATGGAGTTAACATTACTCTAATACATCCCCAGGTGTTGTGTATGTGTCTATGGAGTTAACGTTACTCTAATAGACCCCCAGGTGTTTTGTATGTGTCTATGGAGTTAACATTACTCTAATAGACCCCCAGGGGTTTTGTATGTGTCTATAGAGTTAACGTTACTCTAATAGACCCCCAGGTGTTTTGTATGTGTCTATGGAGTTAACATTACTCTAATAGACCCCCAGGTGTTGTGTATGTGTCTATGGAGTTAACATTACTCTAATAGACCCCCAGGTGTTTTGTGTGTGTCTATGGAGTTAACATTACTCTAATAGACCCCCAGGTGTTGTGTATGGGTCTATGGAGTTAACATTACTCTAATAGACCCCCAGGTGTTGTGTATGTGTCTATGGAGTTAACATTACTCTAATAGACCCCCAGGTGTTGTGTGTCTATGGAGTTAACATTACTCTAATAGACCCCCAGGTGTTCTGTATGTGTCTATGGAGTTAACATTACTCTAATACACCCCCAGGTGTTGTGTATGTGTCTATGGAGTTAACGTTACTCTAATAGACCCCCAGGTGTTTTGTATGTGTCTATGGAGTTAACATTACTCTAATAGACCCCCAGGTGCTTTGTATGTGTCTATAGAGTTAACGTTACTCTAATAGACCCCCAGGTGTTGTGTATGTGTCTATGGAGTTAACATTACTCTAATAGACCCCCAGGTGTTGTGTATGTGTCTATGGAGTTAACATTACTCTAATAGACCCCCAGGTGTTTTGTGTGTGTCTATGGAGTTAACATTACTCTAATAGACCCCCAGGTGTTGTGTATGTGTCTATGGAGTTAACATTAGTCTAATAGACCCCCAGGTGTTTTGTATGTGTCTATGGAGTTAACATTACTCTAATACACCCCCAGGTGTTGTGTATGTGTCTATGGAGTTAACGTTACTCTAATAGACCCCCAGGTGTTTTGTATGTGTCTATGGAGTTAACATTACTCTAATAGACCCCCAGGTGCTTTGTATGTGTCTATAGAGTTAACGTTACTCTAATAGACCCCCAGGTGTTGTGTATGTGTCTATGGAGTTAACATTACTCTAATAGACCCCCAGGTGTTGTGTATGTGTCTATGGAGTTAACATTACTCTAATAGACCCCCAGGTGTTTTGTGTGTGTCTATGGAGTTAACATTACTCTAATAGACCCCCAGGTGTTGTGTATGTGTCTATGGAGTTAACATTAGTCTAATATACCCCCAGGTGTTTTGTATGTGTCTATGGAGTTAACATTACTCTAATAGACCCCCAGGTGTTGTGTATGTGTCTATGGAGTTAACATTACTCTAATAGACCCCCAGGTGTTTTGTGTGTGTCTATGGAGTTAACATTACTCTAATAGACCCCCAGGTGTTGTGTATGGAGTTAACATTACTCTAATAGACCCCCAGGTGTTTTGTATGGAGTTAACATTACTCTAATAGACCCCCAGGTGTGGTTAGAATATTGAATGTATTCTCTGTGTATTTTTGGTTTCTTCCTGAAAGCTGAAAAAGACCCGTAAATAAAAATAACGTTTTTGCTTCTCACCAAAACAAAGGCGGGTTGTGTCATTAGAAAGCCTACTTTCCTTAGTGGGAGCACTCTGAGCCCCCCACCACACGTATAAAAGGTACTTTTTGGCCAGAAAGGGATTCTTTTTTCACCGGAGGAAAAATATTCTCTATATCGGTAGAGGGCGCAGCAGAGTAACTAAAAGTATTTATTTCCCTTTTGGCCAAAAAGTACCGTTTATACGTGTGGTGGGGGGGCTCAGAGTGCGTCCACTAAGGAAAGTAGGCTTTCTAATGACACAACCCGCCTTTGTTTTGGTGAGTAGCGAAAACGTTATTTTTATTTACGCTAAAGACGAGAGGCTGGTCTGCATTCATGCGAGCGGCGGAAGTTGAGAGTAACATAGCTCTAAATGCAACGCATTAGAGCTATAGAGCGTTGCAGTCCAGCCCCCTTTCATGACGACGCCAGGCCCAGTCCCGCCCCCTGTCATGACGACAAACGCAATATTTTGGACCAAACAAATAATTACAAAGAAGAAAAACAACAAAAAAGGTGTTTGAACCTGCCGATTTGTTCTTCTTTCTAATTCTTTGTTTGGCCCAAAAAATTGTGTTTGTTGTCATGTTTTGTCACGACAAGAGTTGGCTTTGTACGAGGCTCTAAAGGTCTTTAAATAAATACTTTTTGAAAAGTCTATGAGGAAAATGAACGGGGAATCATTTCCTGGGCCCTGGTAGGGGGCGGGACTGCGACGCTCTATAGAGGGTATGCGCATGCATAAAGTGAATAGCAGATCGAGTGGCAAAGTGAATTTAATGTTGTTTAAAGTCATTTAATGGAATCAAATAGGACTTTTCTGATTGGATGTCTGGGCTGTCACTCAGTATGCGTTCCCGCATAACTTCCGGGTTTGATGATGATGTCACGCGCATACCCTCTATACAGTGTTGTCAGTTACTGGAAGGTCGGAGGTCGAAGGTCAGAGGTCAAGACATTCCACAGGAAAGGGAGTAATGGAATCTCAAGAAGGGGAAGCTAGTGAACCAGAATGCCTCATTGGGTTATCAATAATAGGCCGTATATGGATCTGCTCCCTCATTGGTCACCCATACATAAGATACAAATCAATATAGCAATTAACATAAGTTTAGCCCTTGATTCTTAGTCAGGGTGGTGGTCCCCGGGTTGATTCTATAGTCAGGGTGGTGGTCCCCAGGTTGATTCAGTCAGGGTGGTGGTCCCCAGGTTGATTCTATAGTCAGGGTGGTGGTCCCCAGGTTGATTCAGTCAGGGTGGTGGTCCCCAGGTTGATTCTATAGTCAGGGTGGTGGTCCCCAGGTTGATTCTATAGTCAGGGTGGTGGTCCCCAGGTTGATTCAGTCAGGGTGGTGGTCCCCAGGTTGATTCTATAGTCAGGGTGGTGGTCCCCGGGTTGATTCTATAGTCAGGGTGGTTGTCCCCGGCTTGATTCTATAGTCAGGGTGGTGGTCCCCGGGTTGATTCTATAGTCAGGGTGGTGGTCCCCAGGTTGATTCTATAGTCAGGGTGGTGGTCCCCAGGTTGATTCTATAGTCAGGGTGGTGGTCCCCAGGTTGATTCTATAGTCAGGGTGGTGGTCCCCAGGTTGATTCTATAGTCAGGGTGGTGGTCCCCAGGTTGATTCTATAGTCAGGGTGGTGGTCCCCAGGTTGATTCTATAGTCAGGGTGGTGGTCCCCAGGTTGATTCTATAGTCAGGGTGGTGGTCCCCAGGTTGATTCTATAGTCAGCTTAAGGATCTCTCATTTTCAACAAATGCTCATTGCATAGACACACACACACACACACATACACACACACACACACTCACACTCACACTCACACTCACACTCACACTCACACTCACGCACACACACACACACACACACACACACACACTCACACACACACACACAGGTGATGTCACGGTGCTGGGCAGGGCCAAGGGAAGGAAGGAAGCACCAGTTAGCAGGCTAGTCTGCTCAGCAGGGGATTAGACACACACACACACACACACACACACACAGTGAGAGGAGAGCCGTGGCTGTAAACTCTCCCTCCTCAGACAGCTAACCCTAACCATCCACCCAGCCATCCCATAATAACAGAGGAAACATGGCAGCTGTTTGACAATGACAAGGACACTTTGTGGACACAGGTAAGTGCACACACCTGACACTGACGATGCCCCTCTAGGGGGTCTGTTTCCATGTGCAGATTGTACAGCTATCGAGGGACAGACAGGCAGCACGGAGCCCTCCTGTAATCCCTTCAACGCTCAGGGAACATAAGCTTGTTTTGAACACACTAGCTAGGCTGACCGACATGGCTGCTGTGCTGAGGGATGTTCACCTGTTGACACACTAGTGCTGTGGAAGACTTTTGATTTGATTTGATTTGTTTGATGTATTCATGATACAATTCATAAAAGAGCAGTACAGAATTATCAGGATTATTGCACAAAAAGTCAGAGTGACTTCATTCCATTGTGATCCAAATAAATAGTTACAGCATAATTATGGTAAGGAGAACATGTGTGTGTATAGAAATCACAATGATAACGTCATCATAGATCAGTAAACGAAAGACAATAAATAGATAAATACAACACTATACTAACTTGCCCATCAGCCACTTTTTCAACATGTTTTTCATTCATAAACTGTGTATTTAAATGAGCTTCTACCTACCTTATGATTTAGGTTTGGTTTAAGATCAGCTACATTAGCTCTTGTTGTGTTCAAACTATGGTTAACATACGGGAAGTAACCTTTACAATATTTTGGGCATTGTTCTTTTAAAAATGTATAGACCATATAGTGCTTCCAAACTGCAACACTTAGAAAAAGAATCACCTGCAGAGGATGTCTTGACAGAAAGTAGCTCAAAACATCTCTACAGTGGATTTTTATGAAAAACAAGCTCGGCAGATTGAAAGAGGATTCAAGCTTGGAGTACAGCTGCAATGTTGGTGAGTTTAACGTCGTTTAAGACAAGCAGATCACAAAGCAAATTGGATGAGTGGGGAGTCAATGGAGGGTATTGCAACTCTAGATCCATCCCATTATTGAAAAAATCTAGCGTTGCAAATTGCGGCTACTTTTGAGTATGTTTTACTTCTACTTCTACGTACAACTCCACTACGTTTATTTGACGGCTTTAGTTACTATAGTTACTTTGTCGATTTTTAATTATTATTATTACCAAACATGTATTATGTAAGGTAGTGGCCTTTTGGCCAGCAGGTGCAACTTCAACCCTATATGCATTTGGGCCATTTTGTAAATAGCCGATCTGTGCAGATTGTGAGCTTGTAGATCTGTTATTTAAAAAAATAAAACAAATACTTGAAATGAGACATTCTGCATAATGAGTAGTTTTACTTTTGATACTTTGAGTACATTTTTATAGCAATTTTTTTGTACTTGTAACAGAGAATATATATATATATATATATATAGCAGCATTGAATTAATTAATATAATATAGATAAAGAAAGTGAAGTGGTCAAACCGTGTGTGTGTGTGTGTGTGTGTGTGTGTGTGTGTGTGTGTGTGTGTGTGTGTGTGTGTGTGTGTGTGTGTGTGTGTGTGTGTGTGTGTGTGTGTGTGTGTGTGTGTGTGTGTGTGTGTGTGTGTGTGTGTGTGTGTGTGTGTGTGTGTGTGTGTGTGTGTGTGTGTGTGTGTGTGTGTGTGTGTGTGTGTGCGCGCGCGCGCGCGTACGCGCGAGCGCGCCGCGCCGCGCTTTGTTGAGCAGAACGCACAGACTAGAGCACACGCCGGTAGCCGTGCATGCAGCAGTGCGCGCGTGTCGTGCACACGCAGAAGGCGTACACACACGCACACACACGTGGTTTACTGGGTGTGTGTGTGTGGAGGAGGAGGAGGAGGAGACGTTAATGAACTGCTGAGACGGACGTGAGTTGGACATACAAATATATAATAATATACTCACAGCTGTATTTATAACATGTTGATTGGTTTAAATCAAAACGACTCCATACATACCGACTGGCTGCATGCTGAGGACAGCAGGGTGGTCGCGTGTTAAATCTACACGACTTCACCACGTTGTGTTCATTTTAATGTCCCATTAAATTAAAAACAACTAGCATGAGATCTAGACTCTCTCTCTGTCAGAATCGATTAAATAGGCCTATACATCTACGAGAGTGTAGATCTTAATATAGGCTAAAGTGAGTGACAAACATATCATGGTCACGTGTAGCTCTGGTCCATAGCTCTAATGCAATGCATTAGAGCTATGGACCAGAGCTCCATAGCTCTGGTCTCTATTATCCTATAATTTAGCCTAATAATAAATACGGGTTTGTTTGTCAGAGAGAGAGAGAGAGAGAGAGAGAGAGAGAGAGAAATAACAACTATAGTGCACGGCAATGTTAGAAACATAACACTGATCATTCTCATTTCATTTAATTAGCTGAAATGTGAAAATAAACGATATGACAGGCTAGTCAGCTAATAGGACAGTGGTTCCCAAACCTTTTCATGTCAAGGACCCCCAAATTGACACTATAATCAGCCCGTGGACCCCCCATTAGAAAATATATGCCAGGGACCCCCCCCCCCATGAGAGAAGATCTTTACGGCTCTAGCAGTGATTCTCAACCCGTTTAATTGGGACCCCCCAGTTTGACATGCATTAGTCTACATACGGACCCCCATTTAATGGCATTTCTATCTCTGGGACCCCCCGATTTATTTTGTAAAATCTATGTTTTAACTCTTGAGAGTGTACAAATGGACCCGTTAGGGTCCATTTGGTTCCATTTGTACACTCTCAAGAGTTACAGACCCATAAGGGTCCATTTGGTTCCATTTGTACACTCTCAGAGTTACAGACCCATACGGGTCCATTTGGTTCCATTTGTACACTCAGAGTTACAGACCCATAAGGGTCCATTTGGTTCCATTTGTACACTCAGAGATACAGACCCATAAGGGTCCATTTGGTTCCATTTGTACACTCAGAGTTACAGACCCATAAGGGTCCATTTGGTTCCATTTGTACACTCTCAGAGTTACAGACCCATAAGGGTCCATTGGGTTCCATTTGTACACTCTCAGAGTTACAGACCCATAAGGGTCCATTTGGTTCCAAACTAGCATCTAGCTGGGGACCCCCTGGAACTCCTCAGGGGTCCCGGACCCCACTTTGGGAACCATTGACCTATGGCTTGATCAGAGGACTGTCCCACTACTGTCCCCCTAAGTTCAGTGGGGTCCGGGGACCCCCAGGGGTCCTTGTGGGAGATCCAGGGGGTGGTCTCCAGCTAAATGATGGTTAGGAACCAAATGGACCCTTATGGGTTTTAACTCGGAGTGTACAAATGGAATGGAACCAAATGGACCCTTATGGGTTTTAACTCAGAGTGTACAAATGGAATGGAACGAAATGGACCCTTATGGGTTTTAACTCAGAGTGTACAAATGGAATGGAACCAAATGGACCCTTATGGGTTTTAACTCAGAGAGTGTACAAATGCAATGGAACCAAATGGACCCTTATGGGTTTTAACTCAGAGTGTACAAATGGAATGGAACCAAATGGACCCTTATGGGTTTTAACTCGGAGAGTGTACAAATGGAATGGACCCTTATGGGTTTTAACTCAGAGAGTACAAATGGAATGGAACCAAATGGACCCTTATGGGTTTTAACTCAGAGAGTGTACAAATGCAATGGAACCAAATGGACCCTTATGGGTTTTAACTCAGAGAGTATACAAATGGAATGGAACCAAATGGACCCTTATGGGTTTTAACTCAGAGAGTGTACAAATGCAATGGAACCAAATGGACCCTTATGGGTTTTAACTCAGAGTGTACAAATGGAATGGAACCAAATGGACCCTTATGGGTTTTAACTCAGAGTGTACAAATGCAATGGAACCAAATGGACCCTTATGGGTTTTAACTCAGAGTGTACAAATGGAATGGAACCAAATGGACCCTTATGGGTTTTAACTCGGAGAGTGTACAAATGGAATGGACCCTTATGGGTTTTAACTCAGAGAGTACAAATGGAATGGAACCAAATGGACCCTTATGGGTTTTAACTCAGAGAGTGTACAAATGCAATGGAACCAAATGGACCCTTATGGGTTTTAACTCAGAGAGTATACAAATGGAATGGAACCAAATGGACCCTTATGGGTTTTAACTCAGAGAGTGTACAAATGCAATGGAACCAAATGGACCCTTATGGGTTTTAACTCAGAGTGTACAAATGGAATGGAACCAAATGGACCCTTATGGGTTTTAACTCAGAGTGTACAAATGGAATGGAACTAAATGGACCATTATGCGCGCCTTATGCGCGCATAATGGACCCTTATGCGTGCCACCGAGTGGCGCGCTACGAGCTTGTAGGTCTGCTATTTTTGAAAAATCGTGAATGTGGCGCAAATCTTTGAATATATATATTCTTTCACAGCGAACATTTTAACTCAAACCTTTGCTTCTGCTGGTCCCTGGAAAAACATATTTTCAGATGGGGGTCGGTGGCCAATTACAGATAATTTTTGGGGTCCTTGACATGAAATATTGAGCACCACTGATACAGAAACATGAGGTATTTCAGAAAACTGTCAGGATTTAGAAGACATTTTTTTTTAAATTTCGACGTCGGGCCTAAATGGGTTAGGCTTGATTACCTTTAGACTCCTCTGTGTACTGTAGTTATCAATCTCGTTTTTGTGATTCATTTAACTTTATACTTTTTTTAGAAAGGAATTCTGCTAACATTGTTGAATGACATTATAATCTCAGACTGTTTAACTTTGTGACCCTTCTTCTGAATTATTGTTAATGTTTTGCTGACGGTGATGGTTGGAAAGATACAAGAGGATATCTATTACGCGTAGCTTTGACACCAGTGTTTTTGGCAGCAAATTTAGATTTCAGTTTTAGCCATAGTCTCTTGAATAGTTTGCATTTAGTTTAAGTCACATTTTAGTCACCTGGAATGTCTTAGTGTTAATCTAGTTTTAGTCGACTAAATATCATAAGATTTTAGTCGACTAAATCTACAGTTGATTTAGTTGACTAAAATGTATTTTGGCGGGCCTTGATGCCGTCATATTGAGCTTGTAGATCGGCTATTTTCAGCATGCAACCAAGTGTAAAATGACTTATAGTGGATCTCTTGTCCACTAGTCCCTTCCTAACATTTTAGTCTAGTTTTTATTTGTTGACGAAATTGTCAGTATATTTAGTCTTAGTTTTAGTCATCATAGCTGAGTTTTCATTTAGTTTCCATTTAGTTTTCATCAGTGGAAAAAGGTAGTCGGCGAACATTCTTCGTCATAGTTTTAGTCGACGAAAACAGCACTGTTGGACAACATAAAGAAAGTCAGAGAAATAGGAATGACAACACAAGGAAGTGAGTCTCACAAACAATCAGGGGATTCTTGGACAGCCTGCGTCTCATTCTCCACATGCTTTAGAGCGTCTTATTGAATGTTGAGCTGCAGCTCTACTTTTCACACTGTCAAACAAGAGGCTTCTCTAAGGCCCGCACGATGTCGGCTCTAAGGCCTGCACGATGTCGGCACTGACACTTGGAGATTCATACTCCTATTCTACCGCTGTTTCGGCGCCGAAATGATTTCGGCTCGTCAGAAATATTCAGTAGCACCGAAGAGCCGACCGACTTTAGGACGGTACCTGCCTCCCCCCCCGAACCTCAAATGACTTCACTTTGTAGGCTCTACAGAGCCGAACCCACTTTTATTCGGCTCTAAAATAGGAGTATGAATCGGACCTAAGGCCCGCACGATGTCGGCACTGACACTTGGAGAAGCGGCTTTTCGACTGAAAAACTAAGTGGACCGGGACATGTTTGTACATTTGTGACAAGATTTGACTGAGAGCCGGTCTGCCATCGCGCAAACTCCAGCTTTTCACCAGAGGAGAGAAACTTTTCTTTGAGTGGTGCAAACCACTCCAACAACTGGCTTTGTTAGTACCCGTGTGTGTTTGTGCCTGTACGGGTGAGCATGGTTGCTATGGTTAGTATGTGACGTCACTGACATCACCGACATCACGTCAGTAACTATATGTACAGTAACTATAACAATAAATGTGTAGTTGCACCACTCAGTTCACACGGGTGTGATTCTTTAATGAGTTAATAGCACAGGCAGACTCTTCACATACTAGAGCATGTCTGAAATAAGTGTCAGAGCTGAAATCGACAGCAAATGCTTAAACATGTAGCTAGGTGTAATGTTAGAGACCACAGAAGACAAACCCCACATGGTTTTGGAGGGGTCCCCAAGATGATTTTTTAATACCTCAGAAAGCAAGAAAAGAAAAAAAAGACAATTTACTGCATCAAAAACAATCAACAAAACAATACCATTAAAAACTGGTCAAACACCAAACAGTCAAATAATATATAAGAAAAGGGGGAAAACAATTTGAAAATATCCGATCTACAAGCGTCACGTAGTTCTTCCCACATCTGTGCCCAGGTTCTCCTGACCCAGTTCTTCCCACCTCTGTGCCCAGGTTCTCCTGACCCAGTTCTTCCCACCTCTGTGCCCAGGTTCTCCTGACCCAGTTCTTCCCACCTCTGTGCCCAGGTTCTCCTGACCCAGTTCTTCCCACCTCTGTGCCCAGGTTCTCCTGACCCGGTTCTTCCCACCTCTGTGCCCAGGTTCTCCTGACCCGGTTCTTCCCACCTCTGTGCCCAGGTTCTCCTGACCCAGTTCTCCCCACCTCTGTGCCCAGGTCCTCCTGACCCAGTTCTTCCCACCTCTGTGCCCAGGTTCTCCTGACCCAGTTCTTCCCACCACTGTGCCCAGGTTCTCCTGACCCAGTTCTTCCCACCTCTGTGCCCAGGTTCTCCTGACCCAGTTCTTCCCACCTCTGTGCCCAGGTTCTCCTGACCCGGTTCTTCCCACCTCTGTGCCCAGGTTCTCCTGACCCGGTTCTTCCCACCTCTGTGCCCAGGTTCTCCTGACCCAGTTCTCCCCACCTCTGTGCCCAGGTCCTCCTGACCCAGTTCTTCCCACCTCTGTGCCCAGGTTCTCCTGACCCAGTTCTTCCCACCACTGTGCCCAGGTTCTCCTGACCCAGTTCTTCCCACCTCTGTGCCCAGGTTCTCCTGACCCAGTTCTTCCCACCTCTGTGCCCAGGTTCTCCTGACCCAGTTCTTCCCACCTCTGTGCCCAGGTTCTCCTGACCCAGTTCTTCCCACCTCTGTGCCCAGGTTCTCCTGACCCGGTTCTTCCCACCTCTGTGCCCAGGTCCTCCTGACCCAGTTCTTCCCACCTCTGTGCCCAGGTTCTCCTGACCCAGTTCTTCCCACCACTGTGCCCAGGTTCTCCTGACCCAGTTCTTCCCACCTCTGTGCCCAGGTTCTCCTGACCCAGTTCTTCCCACCTCTGTGCCCAGGTTCTCCTGACCCAGTTCTTCCCACCTCTGGGCCCAGGTTCTCCTGACCCAGTTCTTCCCACCTCTGTGCCCAGGTTCTCCTGACCCAGTTCTTCCCACCTCTGTGCCCAGGTTCTCCTGACCCAGTTCTTCCCACCTCTGTGCCCAGGTTCTCCTGACCCAGTTCTTCCCACCTCTGTGCCCAGGTTCTCCTGACCCAGTTCTTCCCACCTCTGTGCCCAGGTTCTCCTGACCCAGTTCTTCCCACCTCTGTGCCCAGGTTCTCCTGACCCAGTTCTTCCCACCTCTGTGCCCACGTTCTCCTGACCCAGTTCTTCCCACCTCTGTGCCCAGGTTCTCCTGACCCAGTTCTTCCCACCTCTGTGCCCAGGTTCTCCTGACCCAGTTCTTCTCACCACTGTGCCCAGGTTCTCCTGACCCAGTTCTTCCCACCTCTGTGCCCAGGGTCTCCTGACCCAGTTCTTCCCACCTCTGTGCCCAGGTTCTCCTGACCCAGTTCTTCCCACCTCGTTGCCCAGGTTCTCCTGACCCAGTTCTTCCCACCTCTGTGCCCAGGTTCTCCTGACCCGGTTCTTCCCACCTCTGTGCCCAGGTTCTCCTGACCCGGTTCTTCCCACCTCTGTGCCCAGGTTCTCCTGACCCAGTTCTTCCCACCTCTGTGCCCAGGTTCTCCTGACCCAGTTCTTCCCACCTCTGTGCCCAGGTTCTCCTGACCCAGGGCGCCGCTGTAGATCGGGTGTGATGGAGGACAACGGCGTGAGCCCGCTGGAGAGGGACCACTGTCTGTCCGTGGTACTGCCGGGAGGCACGGAGAAGAGCGCTACAGCGCACGGGAGGTATGGTTGATTGAAATATGTATTAACAGTTTGCAGAATTACATAGGGTGACCAGATCCAAACTGTTCATTTGAGGGACAGAAGTATGGCTTGTGTGGGACAAGTGGGATGGGGGACCCCGTCCCCCCATCCCACTTGCCCCCATCCCACTTGTCCCACACAAGCGATACTGGAGTACCGGGTTAGCAACTTACTACTTTGATGTCATATTCGATTTGATTGATTGATTGAACTATGTATTAACAGTTTGCAGAATTACAGTACATTTCAAGCACTCAGAACTCAATACAAAGACTGTTAACTGTGAGTGGACGACACCATAAAGCATTACACTTGTTTACAAGAGGGTCCACCTTGTTCAATTCATCAAAACATTTAGAGACGTACAAATAGACACTTCTATATAGTCAAAGAACAGAAACAGGAATTCATCATAAAGGTCGTAAAAAGGGAAAATAAACATATACAGTGAGGGGGAAAAGGGGGGGGGGGGGGATTCAGATTTTACGGGGGCCAGTTTCGAATTGCGGCCGTCCGTAGGTGACCTTGAGAGCGGTTTTGAAGGAGTCAAGGGATTTGCATGTCTTAATGACTGTTGGTAGGGCGTTCCACATTTTGGTGGCATAGGAGCGAAAATAATTGAGTCCTTTGTTTGTGCCGAATCTGGGTTGCACATGGTTAGTTGCGCTCGGTGCAGTGGCTCCCAAAGCGGGGTCTGGGGTCCCCAGGGGGTCCCCGGCTAAATGATAGTGTGGAAGTATGCTTATTGTGCATACTCAGACACGGACAGACATGCATGTTCACTTAGGCACACTCAGGTTTGCATGTGCGTGCAAGCGCACACGTGTACACACACACACACACACACACACACACACACACACACACACACACACACACACACACACACACACAACTTCACAAGTGTAAAAAATGTATTTTGTTGCTGTATTTTGTTTTTGTTGTTTTTCATACCTATGTTTGATTCCTTTGTCTATTTACTATTTGTATACTATCTTTGGTGAGAACGACATAAAGCCCTCCATGGGTTTCTTTTCTCACCTGCACATATTTCTCTTTTATTGACGTTACCCTTTTTTGTACTGTTTTTATCGTGCGAATGAACTAAAACAAAAACTAAGAACCAAATGGACCCTTATGGGTCCATTTGGTTCCATTTTGTACTCTCAGAGTTAAATTAACATTGATTTTACAATATAAAGTGGGGGTCCCAGAGATAGAAATGCCATTAAATGAAATGGGGGTCTGTGTAGACTAATGCATGTCAAACTGGGGGTCCTTGAAATTAAACGGGTTGAGAATCACTGCTAGAGCCGTAGAAATCTTATGGGGGTCTTATGGGGGTCCCTGGCATATATTTTCAAATGGGGGTCCGCGGGCTAATTAGTGTCAATTTGGGGGTCCTTGATATGAAAAAGTTTGGGAACCGCTGGTATAGTGCAGGGGGCAACACTGATATTTACATCAATTGGTACCACCTAAGGTGATCGTAAAAAAAAATATATATATATATATTTTTGTATTCCTACATGTCTCTAGTTTATATTTTGGTGTGATTACACTTCCAATTCAGTAGCTTAATGCCAGGTATAGAGAGCGTCGCAGTCCCGCCCCCTACCAGGGCCCAGGAAATGATTCCCCGTTCATTTCCCTCATAGACATTTCAAAAAGTATTTATTTAAACTTTAAATAAATACTTTATTTCTCAGGACCCCCGCCCCGCCCCCTCCCGACCCCCAATATAAATTGACTGCTACAATAACCTTAACCCATTTTGGGTGGGAACCCCTTTTGGTGTTTTAACCATTATGTTATCATTTAGCTATTGAAAAATAGCAGATCTACAAGCTCATAGCGCGCCACCGAGTGGCGCGCTACGAGCTTGTAGGTCTTGTAGAGCTTGTAGGTCTGCTATTTTCTTTTTTTTTTTAAAATAATTTGGGGACCCCCTAAAATAATTTGGCGACCCCCCCCGAGGGGTCGCGACCCACGGGTTGAGAACCCCTGATTTAAAGACCTTTTAAGCCTCGTACAAAGGTACAAAGCCAACTCCAGTTGTGAGAAATCATGACAACAAACACAATTTTTGGGGCTGAACAAAGAATTATAAGAAAGAAACGGCAGGTTACAACACTTTTTTTGTTTTGTTTTTACTTTGTAATTATTTGTTTGGTCCAAAATATTGTGTTTTGTTGTCATGATTTGTCATGACTCGAGTTGGCTTTGTCCGCGGCGTAACCGTCTTTAAATAAATACTTTGTGATATCTATGAGGAAAAATGCATTGATTTCCTGGGCCTGGCGTCGTCATGAAAGGGGGCGGGGCCTGGCGTCGTCATGAAAGGGGGTGTGGCCTGGCGTCGCCATGAAAGGGGGCGGGGCATTGCGTCGTCATGAAAGGGGGCGGGGCATTGCGTCGTCATGAAAGGGGGCGGGACTGCGACGTTCTATCTATAGTGACCACACCATAGACAACCCATATAAGGCAAAATTATCCAAATGTCATCATGCTTGGCAGCCGCCTGTAAGTGCTCTAAAGTGGAGAGTTGCTTTGAAGGAGTCTAGGGATTCACATTTCTGAAACGGCTGTTGGTATATAGAGCGTCTTTTCTTTGTAATTATTTGTTTGGTCCAAAATATTGTGTTTATTGTCATGATTTGTCACGACTCCAGTTGGCTTTGTCCGCGGCGTAACCGTCTTTAAATAAATACTTTGTGATATCTATGAGGAAAAATGCATTGGGAATCATTTCCTGGGCCATGGTAGGGGGCGGGACTGCGACGCTCTATAGGGCGTTGTACATTTTAGTGGCACAGCAGCGAAATTAATTTGTTGGCATCGTGTTGCCTATTTTCAAATGTATTCTTCTCTTATTTGTTTGTTTGTTTGTGTTTGTTTTTCCTAGTAAGCCAGTGATGGACGTGTTGGTGACGCTCTGTGCCAGTTACCACCTGAACCCCTCCGACTACACCGTCGAGATCCTCTCGGCCAATAGGAACAGCGTAGGCTTCAAGCCCAACTCTCTCATTGGCTCCCTGGAAGCCGAGAAGATCGTCCTGAAGCCCAAAGCGACCGAGGACAAGACCCGGAGGCCTTACATGCCCGAGGTGACAAAATAACATCTACTTACAGTATGCGTTATGAGACATTCTGGGCGGGAACCCCTTTTGGTGTTTTAAGCATTATGTTATACTTTAGCTGTTGAAAAATAGCAGATCTACAAGCTCATAGCGCGGCACAGAGTGCTACAAGCTACGAGCTTGTAGATCTGCTACTTTTGAAAAATCGCGAATAATGTGGCTTTGAATATATATTCTTTCAGAGCGAACGTTTTTAACTGAAATATTTGCTTCTGGGGAGGATCCCTCATGGAACAACATATTTTCAGATGGGGGTCGGCGGCAACAAAATACAGATAATTCTGGGGGTCCTTGACATGAAAATGTTTGAGCGCCACTGACATAGAAACATAGGTTTTTCAGAAAACAGACAAAAAAGACATAAATAGAAAAGTAAACGTCAGACTTTTCCATGTGCAGGCGTCGGTCCGTCTGCTGATAAACTACAAACGGAGCCACAAGACGGTGGTCAGAGTGAACCCCAGAGTCCCTCTGGAGCTGCTGCTGCCCGCCATCTCCGACAAGTGTGAGTTAAACATGCCGACGACCGTCCTGATGAGAGACTCGCAGTCCAGCGAGTCGTTGGACCTGACCAAGACCCTGAACGACCACGGACTGAGGGAAATCTATGCCAAAGACACAGCTGGTAAGTGGAGATGTCCCGATACTGCATTGGCATCGCTATCGGCCCTTATTTGTCATTTCGGTATTGGCGAATATGCCAGTCTAACCACCGATCCGACACTATGGCAGGTAAATAAAATGTTGGGGCATGTGGAGTTTTCTGTCTGTCTGTCTGTCTGTCTGTCTGTCTGTCTGTCTGTCTGTCTGTCTGTCTGTCTGTCTGTCTTGTCTGTCTGTTGGCACAATCCTGTGTAAAAAGGCCTTCCTGATCCGTGTTGAGAATTATAAATCTCTGAGTGCTTCAGCCAGGAAAATGAATCCTCCAGAAACCGCATGTTAATTCAATTGTCGCTTCCATTTGCTGGGTTGCTGTGGTTTGAGAGGCTGTTGACCGTGTGTGTGTGTGTGTGTGTGTGTGTGTGTGTGTGTGTGTGTGCGTGTGCGTGTGCGTGTGCGTGTGCGTGTGCGTGTGCGTGTGCGTGCGTGCGTGCGTGCGTGCGTGCGCGCGCGCGCGGCGTACTTTCCATTGTCCTTGGGGAGAGACGCTTCTGTGCTGACACACGCACACCTGTTCCTGCAATCTCGCACCTGCACCACCTGTGTGTGTGTGTTGCGCGTGTAATGTTGAATACCAATGGCATTGTTCCCTCTCTGAAACAGCTGTCACTCCGATGGAGATCATTGCACCGTCTCTACCACAAGGTAGCACACACGCACACACACACACACACACACGCACGCACGCACAAACTGAATTGATAATACTGTGTGTACTCGACAGACCTGGTAATCTAGTAATTGATCCATTGTTTGTAAGTGATAGTCAGTATTATAGGGCGATACAATTAATGCCAAATAGACAATGACAGGATGGTATATGGATAAAACACTTTAAATTAATACCAACATATGAAACAATTCATCCAATATTTTTTTAACCCAAAGCAGTGTAGAAGAAGAACTGACTGGTTTAAACTGAAAGTTAAAGGCCAACGTGTTATTTTTTCTTCATTTACTGCTTTCTTTTGTTTTAAAGATTTTAGCTATTGTTGACAGGGGGGGTGTGGAGCCATTCGAAATGTGTTTTTTATTTTAAAAGAAATTGTAAAAGTTTTACTGCAATTTATTTATTGTTATTTATTATAGTCCTACTAGACCCCAGGAAATTACATCTGGCCACAACATATCTAGTGAATGTGAAGGGGCATACTAGGGGGGGGGGGGGGGGGGGGGGTGCCATACTGTGTGTCGTAGAAAACAAAGTTATCCTTTAATTTATATTCCAAACATGGAGGCTTTCTAGTTCATCTAGAGACCATGGATGGCTGCTAAAGCACCAATCAGATGGATGGCTGCTAAAGCACCAATCAGATGGATGGCTGCTAAAGCACCAATCAGATGGATGGCTGCTAAAGCACCAATCAGATGGATGGCTGCTAAAGCACCAATCAGATGGATGGCTGCTAAAGCACCAATCGGATGGATGGCTGCTAAAGCACCAATCAGTGATGTGGGATTACTTTTATTTTTTTGCAGGTCTGGTTGAAGTTACAAACCAACCGAAGAAGGAGAGGAAAGAAAAGGAGAAAGACGACAAAGGGTTTCTCAGCCTGTTCAGAAGAAAAAAGAAAAAGCCTGACAGTAAGGTACGGTACGGTGTCTTACTGCAGGGGTTCTCAACGTTTTTGGCCGGGGACCCCCGGAAATGCTTTGGCAATGTCTCGGGACCCCTGCCCCGCCCCCTCCCGACCCCCAATATAAATTGACTGCTACAATAACCTTAAACCATTTTGGGCGGGAACCCCTTTTGGTGTTTTAAGCATTGTTATAATTTAGCTATTGAAAAATAGCAGATCTACAAGCTCGTAGCGCGCCACCGAGTGGCGCGCTACGAGCTTGTAGGTCTGCTATTTTTGAAAAAAAGTGAAAATAAAATTTAAAAATCTTTTTTTTTTGTTTTTGAAAATAATTTGGGGACCCCCTAAAATAATTTGGCAACCCCCCGAGGGGTCGCGACCCACGGGTTGAGAACCCCCGTCTTACTGTACAGTAAGGTACGGTACGGTACGGTGTCAGGCCACATATCTACTTCTGCAACCGCTTAAGGCTCATTCATAGTCTGGATTTTCGGTGGTGAGGTGACCACCGCTCCGGTGGCGAGGTGACCACCGCTCCGGTGGCGAGGTGACCACCGCTCCGGTGGCGAGGTGACCACCGCTCCGGTGGCGAGGTGACCACCGCTCCGGTGGCGAGGTGACCACCGCTCCGGTGGCGAGGTGACCACCGCTCCGGTGGCGAGTAAAAACAGAGAGAAGGGCTGGGGCGGTAGCGGTGGTTTGCTCTTCACCGCGGCTCAGTGACGTCATGTTGTAGTTCGGTGGTCACCTCACCACCCAAAACCCAGACTATGAATAACGCTGTACAACTAGGGCTGGGGCAGTGTGGATTTGTTGTTATCGCGGTGACGAATCACTGAAATATACAGCATATAATGATAAATAATTGTTAATAATAATAAGGGGCACGGTGGCCTGCTCACTCCTCATGCATTGAAGGAAGCGTGAGCTCAGTTCGGGGCTCTCCCCAGGTTGGCAGAGGGAGAGTAGCTCCCAGGATTACAGTTTATAGGAGACTGGGGGCCCTATTATGCGTGTCTTAAGTACCAGGTCTTATGACTTAACTTAAGACCTGGAGGCGTGGTCAATGCTGTTTGGCCACTCAGAATAGCCAAATGATGCATTGATCACGCCTCCAGGTCTTAAGTTAAGTAATAAGACCTGGTACTTAAGACATGCATAATAGGGCCCTGGCACTCCAGGGTGAAACGATGGGTTACAAAACCGTGGGATAAAAAAAGAAAATAATTGCGGTTATGAACTCGATACCGCGCTGTGCCTTACCGCGGTATCGAGCGTCGCAGTCCCGCCTCCTACCCTGGACCAGGAAATGAAACCCAATGAAAGAAGAAAAAAACGGCAGGTTACAACACTTTTTTTGTTGTTTTTCTTCTTTGTAATTATTTGTTTGGTCCAAAATATTGTTTGTGTTGTCATGAGTTGTCACGACTCGAGTTGGCTTTGTCCGCGGCGTAACCGTCTTTAAATAAATACTTTAAGAAATGTCTATGGGAAAAATGCATTGGGTTTCATTTCCTGGTCCAGGGTAGGAGGCGGGACTGCGACGCTCTATTGAGGGTATGCACATGCATGAAGTGAGTGGCAAATCGAGTGGCAAAGCGAGTTCAACATTGTTTAAAGGGATAGTTCAGATTTTTTGAACTTAAGTTGTATGAAATACTTTACCATTAATATAGTGGTTGCAACTGTATTAATTGATTGCCCGAGTCCCATGGTGGGAGTTCTGCTCTGGTTTTGGTCAATATTAAGTAGTTCCGGTCTTTTGTGGGAGGCACTGGGGCCACGCAGTAAAAGTAAATGAATCCACAAAACAAACGTAATTTGTATTGTTGACCTATTTCTAAAATATTAGCGCGACTTTCTTTCAACTTTGACCCCTCTATCACATGGAACTATTTTTTGGGCGTAGTGATATGGACACACAAAACATAGTTCTGTGTGATAGAGGGGTAAAAAAAGAACGGAAGTTGCACTAATATTTTAGAAATAGGTCAACAATACAAATTACGTTAGTTTTGTGGATTAATTTACTTTTACTGCGTGGCCCCCAGTGCCCCCCACAAAATGACCGGAACTACTTGATATTTCACCAAAACCAGAGCAGAACTCCCACCACAGGACTCGGGCAATCAATTAATACAGTTGCAACCACTATATTAATGGCAAGTATTTCATACAACTTAAGTTCAAAAAATCTGAACTATCCCTTTAACGTCAGACTTTTCTGATTGGATGTCTGGGCTGTCAAGGCCAGAAAGTAGTTTTTGCCACTCAGCAGGTGTTCCTGCATAACTTCCAGGTATGATGATGATGTCACGCGCATACCCTCTATTGCGGTCATTGCACCCCAGTCCTACTTAGTTCCAACTGCTGTTCGTGCTGTGTGCGATGATGATCATATCGTTTTCTCTCCTCCGAAGGATCTGTCGGCGAGCGCCCCAGCCTCGCCCGGGCCCCACCCCCAGCGGGGAGGCGGCCTGGACCCAGCGGGCACGCTGCCTGGGCCCCACCCCCAGCGGGGGGGCGGTCTGACCTCCTCGGGCACGCTGCCGGCGGAGCAGTCGAAGAAGCGGCGAGCCCCGCAGCCTCCGTTGGGAGCGTTCCACAGCGTGCCCAACGACCTGGGCTCTGCCCACCTGCGGGGAGCAGAGGTGGGTGTGGTTTAGCACGTAGGGCCGGCCTGCGCCCGATGCTAATGTAGCGAACAGTTTTCTGATTAAAATAAACTAAATGTGATATTTTTTCTTTTCTCAGAACTCTGCAGAATCCACCTTGAGCAGGCGGATCAAGAGGATGGCTCCGCCCCCTCCCTGTGCACATCTGGAGCCGTCCGGCCAATGGGCCGTTAGAGGTAACGCATCGTTTAGGACTCGTTACTTTGTATCATAGAGTGATAAAAGGATAGAGACCGAAGCGGAGCGTTAGCCCTGCCCCCATTTCACTGGAAGTTGCTCAGTGGCGTTTTGAAGCACGCGGAAGACTGCCGGAAGTACAATTATAACTCAATGGCTCGAGTGAGCGGAAGTTTAGCCTAGCCTAGCCTTTAGCCCCGGACCTCAAATTTGAGGTCCGTCATGAACTATATTGATTGATGTAGACCGTAGTCTGACAGGAAATGGGGCAGTGTTGTTTCCGTCGACTAAAACTAAGACGAAAAATGTTAGTCGACTATACCTTTTTCCACTGATGAAAAGACGTCGCTCACCCGATTTAATTATTTATGATTAATTTAGAGCAGACAGCAGAGCATAGTTATATGAGCAGAGCTTATCACTGCGGAAAAGTAGCGTTTTGACTACAGTATTTGGAATCACCACTAGGTGGCGGGAGCAGCAGCGTGGCCGCCATCTTGGTGTGATGACGCCAAAGCACTACCGCTGCGCCATCTAGTGGTGATTCCAAGTATTTGAGGAGTGTCGCCTCTTTATATAGAATCTCTTTGCTGGCCCACCAGATTGGACACTAGTAAATATGCCCCCATCATTGTTGTAGTTCATTTGGGGCAGAACAGACTGGTCCATGCACCAGATTGGACACTAGTAAATAGGCCGCCATCTTTGTTGTAGTTAATTTGGGGCAGAACAGACTGGTCCATGCACCAGATTGGACACTAGTAAATATGCCGCCATCTTTGTTGTAGTTCATTTGGGGCAGAACAGACTGGCCCACCAGATTGGACACTAGTAAATATGCCGCCATCTTTGTTGTAGTTCGGCCATCGTTGCAATTCTCCGCCAGGAGAGGGAGACATAACTCAAATAAATCTTGAAGAGCATCTTTAAATGAGTTTGTGAGCCGACCCAGTGACACAGTAACCTGACTCTGCCAGATGGGGCAGCAGAGAGTACACTGGGTAGCAGGAGGGGGGAACCCAGTGACACAGTCCATCGCTGAGACACTTATTATTATTATTCTTAATATATTATTATTATTAAAATGAGTCTGTGAGCCGACACAGTGACACAGTCCGTCGCTGAGACACTCATTATTCCTGCTGTCATTTTAATTTAATGCTGTAGAAGGAGAACACAGACAGAATGTTGACGGCAATATGACACTTCCACGCAATTAATCCATCCAGACCTGAGGACCCGATTCGATTCTGCAAAATGTCTTTTAAATCCTGACAGAAAAAGTCAACTTTCTCACGTCAAGGACCGCCAGAATTATCTGTATTTGGCCACGGACCCCCATCGGAAAATATTTTGTTCCAATATTCGGAGCGAAAAGGTGTAGTTGTATGTAGGCTGAAGCCGTAGCTTATAGTGCCTATCCTTTTTAACTTGTATTGTACTAAATATACAAGTAATAACACAACAAACGATACAACAGGCAAGACAAAGGAAGACATTAAGGTCGACTCACATGGTGGAGATATAATAAATTATAAAAGGTTTAGAATAATGTTTTATATTTATCAACTATATTATCTCTAAACATTTTCTTAAATTGCACATTTTTTACTGCACCATTCCATAGTTCTGTTTCCATAAGCGATGGACATCTTTTTGTTTAATGTGGGTTCTTGCTGTTTCAAACATCAGTAACACCCCTCCTCCTCCTCCTCCTCCTCCTCCTCGGCTCATAAAGGCTTTCTCTCTCATTTGGAACGGTTTCCGAAGCATCTCGGGAAGCCATTTCTGTTGTGCTTTGAATACTTTGGTCTCGGCAGTTAATCTAAACTGTTGTTGTCTTTGGTTCAGTTCATCTAAAGTGTTGTCTTTGGTTCACTCCCTCGCTGTTTTTCTTTCATGGTGACGACACGACAGTGCGTCACACAGCGCCGCGTCAGCCCAGACTATCACAACAGTACTCCTACTCGTACGTTTTAAGGGCCTTTTCACACGGGAAGCGAGGAACGCAGGCGTTGTTGCCTGGATCAACCACAGGTCTCCTCCAGATCAGGATCAGCGACAGGTCTCCTCCAGGTCTGCTCAAGAGGAGCGCAACTACGCAAGCGTAAAAAAAAATCACACCTGTGTGAACTGAGTGGTGCAACTCCCCCCTGCCTCTCTCTTTCTGTA
Source organism: Electrona antarctica (assembly GCF_951216825.1). Taxonomy (NCBI): domain Eukaryota; kingdom Metazoa; phylum Chordata; class Actinopteri; order Myctophiformes; family Myctophidae; genus Electrona; species Electrona antarctica. The sequence continues at coordinate 35,160 of NW_027638704.1, forward strand.
ATTAGCACTAGGCAACAGTGCAACACTATCTCTCTCTCTCTGTTTCTGGCACAACAGCGCCACTTTTGCCCCTACTGGTACTCATACTCACACACACAGGTTAACACGGACATTGCTGTTCCTTGGAGTGGTTGCACCACTCAAAAAGCTAAACAGCATCCAGGGCTGGTGAGTCGCGAGGGGCGTGTGCACGTAACGAGCACGTGCCCCACAAATCCACGGTACCGCGCCCAACGTAAATGCGCTTGCGTTGTCGCACCGCGACCGTTCCCCAGTGCTCCGCGCAAAAACGCAGGTTTCATTGAAAATGAACTGTAGGCGCGTTAGATCGCTTCATGTTTGAAAGGCCCTTTACACATCAACACCTGAGGACCTGATTCTATACAAAAATGTCTTTTCTGAAAAAACCTTGTTTCTGTCAGTTGTTTCTCAAACATTTTCATGTCAAGGACCCCCATAGGCCGTGTTGGGACCCCAGAAAAAGTGCCTAGAAAATGATTTTCGTTCCCGCGTCATGGGCACTACTCATTCAATGCATTTTTGCATAGATAATATCCTGCAGTATTTTGTCACAAGCCAGAAATGTAAATAGAAGTATATAACCAAAAAACTAAAATCTTGTGCTGCTGTTTTTGCTTGTAAAATCTATCATAAATATATATACCTAACATCTGAAACAAGTATTGGTGCCTCAGTTTACTATTATGTGAATCTAGATAATGAAATGTATCAAATTTGTTAAAGAAAACGCTTCTACTAAAGTGATTGGCACCTAGCACAATGAAACATAAACATAGTACATTTAGCCAAAAGCTTATGTTTCATACATACAAAGTGTCACAGCATCTGACATTTGTCCCAGATGTAGCCCAGGGCATGCTCTAATGATCAAGCTAGTGCGCCAGAGCCTGTGACCTTCGGGGTCACCATGACGGCCAAATCAAATATGGCTGCCACCTAAAACGGATTTGAACCAGATGAGCTACAAATGCAAACTTGGTGTCTATTTCATGGTTTTTGACCATTAAAAACACATTGGAATACTTATCATTACAATTGGGTGTGTCTGGAAGCCTAATTTTCATATTTCCAAGATTTGGCTATGTGAAAACGAGTTATAACTGTTGACACATTTGGCAAACTTGGAGTTGATTTTATGTATTTTTAATCATTGGAATTGGAACATTGGAATGTTGGTAAATGGTAAATGGTGCATTTATATAGCGCCTTTATCCAAGGCGCTTTACATAGATTGTGCATCAATTCACCCATTCACACACACATTCATACACCGATGGCGGCAGAAACCATGCAAGGCACTAGCCAGCACATCGGGAGCAATTTGGGGTTCAGTGTCTTGCTCAAGGACACTTCGACACTAACTCTGGGGGAGCCCAGGTTCGAACAGGCAACCTTGCGGTTACCATCCAGCCACTCTACCCCTTAGCCACCGCCGCCAATGTTCCAATTCATGATTAAATCTATCTAGAACACTCGGGTTTGCCATTATGGCGTACAGCTTCCTCGTTGTATGCACCTAAACCGCCTCCCTCACCAGCCATTTGCAGCATCCTGTTGCATATGCTAAAAGATCTGAGCCTTCTCGAGAAGAACACAGTACATCAGAGTAGTCAGACCAGTCCAACGGCCTGTTTAGGTGCACTGGGAAACTAGAAACTTGTAGTTGTCTACATTCTCCACTACCTCTGCATTTATGTTGGAGGTACCCTCTTGGTCGTGTCATATAGTCCACCACCATCTCCTTGGTCTTGCTAGCATTGAGCCAGAGGCGGTTTGCCTTGCTCCAGTGCACAACCTCCTTAACCATGCGTGCTCAACAGTGTTGTGACCTGAGATGGAAGGATGCAGCTGACCACTACAATGTCATCTGAAAAATTATTGTAGTTGAAGCGGAAGTCAGATGTTTATAGGGTGAGCAGGAAGGGTGACAGAACTGTGCCCTAGGGACAGAGGCGTCTGGGAGAAATGCGAGGCCCTGTGCGATATGTTTTGGGGGAACAATGTGCGCGCGCATTAGCGCGCGCACATTGTTCAAGCCATGTCTATTTTTTTTTTATTAATTAATTAATGAATACATACTTCAGTGTATAATTCGACTGCGTTGCGCGGTCGCGCGGCCGATCTACAAGCTCACAACGCGTCGCGCTGCAACGCATTGTGAGCTTGTAGATCTGCTCTAATTCTGCAGCGCAAGCTAGCACGGCACTGCGCAGCGCAAAGGGGGACAACAGGGGGCCCCACGACCGGACGGCCGGGCGTTGCTTAACGGGAGGATGAATAAGTGACGTCGGTTAGGAGGAGGAGGAGGCGACGCGCGGCCGTCGGAGGCCCCCCTGGGGGGGCGGCTCCAAACCGACCGCAGCTTAAATAGGTGAAAAATCAACTGCGACGGAACGGGCTGCGATGCGATTATTGTTTCTTAAAAAATAAAAAAAAACACTGCCTAGCGCGAGGCCCTGTGTGGCCGCACCACTCGCACTACCCTTAAAGCGGCCCTGCCTAGGGAGGGCCCGTGATGTTCACCAGCACCTCCGAATAGACAACCCTGCAGTCTCACATACTGCAGTGTGCCCGTGAGATAGTCTTAGATCCATGCCACCAAACCATGGTCCACCCCATCAACGCAAGCTTCTGCAAACAGTTGTGACTGGATAGTTTTGAAGACACTTGAGAAGTTAAAAAAGCATGATTTTAACTGTGTTGCCCAGGGTGTCAAGGTGTGTGAAATGTGAATGCCTTGTAGATGATGATATCATCAAACCACCTGGTATGCAAACTGAATGGGGTCGAGGTAGTCACTCACCATCCGTCTCAATGCAGAAAGATTTCCACAGTTCATCCCTGTCTTCAGGGAGAGGCATATCGTTTGGATCAGCGGTTCTGGACAACCGGATCTCTATACTTTACTTAGCTCAGGTCCATAGCCCTAATGCCCTTTGCAGCTGTTGTGTTAAGGCTATGGGACTGTTGTCTTCCTGCCCTCACATGAAATGCAGACCAGCCTCTCCTCTGTTGCAGAAATATAAAGAAAGTTTGACCAACTCACCAATACAAAGGCGGCTTGTGTTATTAGAAAGATTACTTTCCTTAGTGGATACACTCTGAGCCCCCCACCACACGTATGAATTGCACTTTTTGGACAGAAAGGCCACTGTGCCCTCCACCAATACTGCCAAGAGAAAATCTCATAGACAACATTTTTCCTTCCGGTGAAAAAGTGCATTTTATACATGTGGTGGGGGGGGGCTCAGAGTGCATCCACTATAAGGAAAGTATCTGTACTATACTATACTGTTACGCCAATACTGTACAGCAGGGGTGGGCAACTGGCGGCCCGGGGGCCACATGCGGCCCCCACCTTTACTTAATGCGGCCCTCAGGTTAATGTCAGAATTCTGATATAATATTGGTTTCAGCTGATTACAATTCCACAACATGCAAACATGACCCGCTTTAATTACTTCAGTCTAAAGTAGTAGCTCAATGCTTCAACACAAGTATAATTAAAGGCATTTGAAATGAAAAATATTAATTTTCAGGATTCTGATTAAAAAAATAGCAAAAATTCAAGATTTCAATTCGAATATAGCAAAAATAGCCGATCTACAAGCTCAAAACGCGTCGCAGCGCGACGCGTTTTGAGCTTGTAGATCGGCTATTTTTGCGACGACCGTAATATATGGCCCTAGGGAGTGAGTGTTGAAATATAGTGGCCCTCTCCATCGTCAAAGTTGCCCACCGCTGCTGTACAGTATGTAAGAGAATACATACTGTAGGTGGTTCTGGACAGCTACCTATCCAAACAACTCGACACCAGACATATAAATGTCCCTGCGGTCAGCAGCAACGTGCATGCCGAGTTTGAAGTTGGTCGGTTGGATGATTCTCGAGATACGTCAACTAGATGGACATTGTGTATGCACGTACAGAGATTTTCATTATTTAATACTCATATATGTATCAATAGGGATGTGTATATTAGAGTGTTCTAGATAGATGTAATCATACATACCAGAGCATTTAAATGTGTTTCTAATGCTTAAAAATATATAATAGACACCACGTTTGTCAAAAATCATAATGATAAGTATTCCAACGTGTTTGTAATGGTCAAAAACAGACAAAGTTTGCATTTGTAGCTCATCTAGTTCAAATGTTACAGCCGCGATGGTGACCCCGGAGGTCGCCAGCTGTACATTAATGTCAGATGCTGTGACACTTCGTGGTACTTGAATACATGTTTCATACAATATGTTGTAATAATTCTGACCTTTTTATTACATTTGTTTTTAGTCTTGTCCATTTTTTGCATTATTCCAATTTAGGGGGGCGTGGTAACATTCTTATTTGCTACATTTCATGATCTAGATTCACATATGAGTAAACTAAGGCACCGATTCTTGTTTCAGATGTTAGGTATATGTATTTATGACATTTGAGAATGATTTTGTGTTGCCAAAATAAATGTAACACATTTTACAAGCAAAAACAGCAACACAAGATTTTCGTTTTTTGGTTATATACATTTCTGGCTTGTGACAAAATACTGCAGGATATTATGAGTAGAACTTTTAACCCAAAGTCCAGAAGGGTATTATCTATGCAAAAATGCATTGAATGAGTAGTGCCCATAAATGGTAAATGGTAAATGGTGCATTTATATAGCGCCTTTATCCAAGGCACTTTACAGAGATTGTGCATTACATTCACACACACATACATACACCGATGGCAGCGGAAACCATGCAAGGCACCAACTAGCACATCGGGAGCAATTAGGGGTTCAGTGTCTTGCTCAAGGACACTTCGACAGTAACTCTGCGGGAGCCCGGGTTCGAACTGGCAACCTTACGGTTACCATCCAGGCACTCTACCCCTGAGCCACCGCCCATGACGCGAGAACGAAACTGAACGAAAAGGGACCTCACAATATGGCCTACCAGAATGATTTGTATTTGGCCACCGACCCCCATCTGAAAATATGTTGTTCCATATCCCCCCCCCCCCCCCCCCCACCCCACGGAAGCAAAGATATGAGTTAAAAAAATAAGACCACTGTGACAGAATATATTATTGAATTATATTAAATGATTTGTGCCGGATTTATTTTCAAAAAAATAGCAGATCTACGAGTTCCGCGCTACGAGCTTGTAGATCTGCTATTTTTCAACGGCTAAAGTGAAAAATAATGGTCAAAGTGGTTAAAAGCTGTAAGGCGACACAGACGCCGTGTCCTCAGGTCTAAATGGGTTTAACCCATTTTGGGCGGGAACCCCTTTTGGTGTTAGCATCATGTTATGCTTTAGCTATTGAAAAATAGCAGATCTACAAGCTCATAGCGCGCCACCGAGTGGCGCGCCACGAGCTTGTAGGTCTGCTATTTTTGAAAAATCAAAGAACGACTGACGTAGAAACATAGCTTTTTCAGAAAAGAAAAAAGACATTTTTTAGAATCTGATCTCAGGTCAAAATGGGGTAAAATGATGGATCAGTCAAACCAACGCTGGTTGTCCTGTTTTCTCCCTGCTTCCAGACTCTGGGCTCCCATTGGACGGAGGGGACTGAGACTCCTCCCTCCTCTCCTCCTACTCCTCCCTAACTCCTCCTCCTGCCGTGGCCGCCTCCTCTTCCTCCTCCTCGTCTTCCTCCTCCTCGTCTTCCTCCTCCGTCCCTTTTTTCCATTTTTTTTATTCCTTTCATGGTCTGTCTGTCTGTCTGTCTGTCTGTCTGTCTTCGCAAGCTGCCATCGTAACCCTATACCAGTGGTTCCCCAAAGTGGGGTCCGGGGACCCCCAGGGGGTCCTTGAGGGAGTTCCAGGGGGTCCCCAGATAAATGATAGTTAGGAACCAAATGGACCCTTATGGGTCTGTAACTCTCAGAGTTAAATTAACATTGACTTTACATTATACATTGGGGGTCCCTCCCAGAGATAGAAATGCCATTCAATGGGGGTCCGTAGACTACTGCATGTCAAACTGGGGGTCCTTGAAATTAAACGGGTTGAGAATCACTGCTAGAGCCGTAAAAGTCTTCTCTCATGGGGGTCTCTTTAAATGGGGGTCCGCAGGGCTAATTGGTGTCAATGTGGGGGTCCTTAACGTGAAAAAGTGTGGGAACCACTGTCCTACTGTGTGTGTGTGTGTGTGTGTGTGTGTGTGTGTGTGTGTGTGTGTGTGTGTGTGTGTGCGCGTGTGATCTGTCATTTCATCTCATCCAATTGTTTTGTTTTTGTATGTTTTTGTTACATTATTATTATTTTAAACTATAATTATGGTGCCTTTTTAATCCGAGCCGAACAAGCCATGTCTACAATGGTGTTTGGGACCTCAGTTAACCAATCGTAGCGTAGAAGTAAACAATAATTTAGTCTTAATTAAATGAGCCATAAAAAAAGTATGTCTTTATATATGTTTTTTCCTTTTATTATTTCCATTATCTTCCGTTCCTTCTGTTATAATATTCCTGTCAAACAACAGAACACAGGCGAACATAATATTTGGTCAAGTTTTTATGTAATTATTAATTAACTGTTTTTCAATAAAATGATCAACATGCCATTTCCTAATCACACAACTTGGTTCATTCTCTAATTATTGGACAGAAAGCAACAATCATTTTACTTTTAACACATTGAGAGCCCACGCAAAACTGCCCAAAATCACTTTCACCTAGAAAATCCATTCACATTTTTTATAATTCAGCTGACTGTGGAGACACATGCTGGAACTTTTTACTTTGAAATGTTTTATAGTTTCTGAGTTATTTAATTTAAACGCCAAATGCATTCTCAATGGCGAAAACACAAACTTTGGCACCACGTGTTAAAAAGTGTTTTGATTTTTCTGATTTTTTTTAATTAAAAAAAAATATATATATATATATATATATATTTTTTTTTTTTGGAAGACGTCCACAGACGTCTTGGGCTATGCACGTGCGGTAATACCCAGGACGTCCACAGACGTCTTGGGCTATGCACGTGCGGTAATACCCAGGACGTCCACAGACGTCTTGGGCTATGCACGTGCGGTAATACCCAGGACGTCCACAGACGTTTTGGGCACAAAATGTGTTAAGACTAATAATGTACACCTTCTGTTTACCCATTCAGGACGGGAACCCCTTTTGGTGTTTTACTTTAGCTATTGGAAAAATAGCAGATCTACAAGCTCATAGCGTGGCATCGAGTGCCGTGCTATGGCATATATGGCATATACGCTATGGCATATACACGCTCGTAGCGCGCTACAAGCTTGTAGATCTGTTATCCATCTTCAATCCATCTTCAACCGCTTATCCGTAGTCGGGTCGCGGGGGCAACAGCTCCACCAGAGTGCTCCAGAGCAACATTAGTGACTTCCTCCTGGGGGATTCCGAGACGTTCCAAGGCCAGTGAGTCGATGTGTTTCCTCCAACTGCGCCTTGGTCTGCCCCGGGGTCTCCTCCCAGTAGATCTGTTATTTTTTGAAAAATCTTGAGAATGTGGCACAAATCTCGGAATATATATTCTTTCAGAGCGAACATTTTTACATCAATTCTTTGCATCTGGGGGGTCCCTGAAACAACACATTTTCAGATGGGGGTCCGCGGCCAAATACAGATAATTCTGGGGGTCCTTGACATGAGAAAGGTTGAGCACCGCTGACACATAGAAACATGAGGTTTTTCAGAAAACTTTTAGGATTAAGAAGACATTTTTCTTTTTAGAATCGGCCTCGGGTCTAAATGAATTACTGAGATTCTTTTGACCTTTTTCCTTCCTCTCTGTTCATTGTCCATATTTATTTTGCATGCTATGCATGATGTGATTATAAATGCTAGTGATGATTGAAGATGATTGTTTATTTATTTTTCGTGTCCTGCACACAATGTGCCCAACAACCCTCATGGGTTTATAAGACACCATTTCAACCCTCATGGGTTTATAAGACACCATTCCAACTCTCATGGTAAATGGTAAATGGTGCATTTATATAGCGCCTTTATCCAAGGCGCTTTACATAGATTGTGCATTACATTCACCCATTCATACACCGATTGCGGCGGAAGCCATGCAAGGTACCAACCAGCACATCGGGAGCAATTTGGGGTTCAGTGTCTTGCCCAAGGACACTTCGACATGTAGACAGGAGGAGCCGGGTTTATAAGACACCATTCCAACCCTCATGGGTTTATAAGACACCATTCCAACCCTCATGGGTTTATAAGACACCATTTCAACCCTCATGGGTTTATAAGACACCATTCCAACCCTCATGGGTTTATAAGACACCATTCCAACCCTCATGGGTTTATAAGACACCATTTCAACCCTCATGGGTTTATAAGACACCATTTCAACCCTCATGGGTTTATAAGACACCATTCCAACCCTCATGGGTTGGCTTTATAAGACACCATTTCAACCCTCGGGTTTATAAGACACCATTTCAACCCTCATGGGTTTATAAGACACCATTTCAACCCTCATGGGTTTATAAGACACCATTCCAACCCTCATGGGTTTATAAGACACCATTTCAACCCTCATGGGTTTATAAGACACCATTCCAACCCTCATGGGTTTATAAGACACCATTTCAACCCTCATGGGTTTATAAGACACCATTTCAACCCTCATGGGTTTATAAGACACCATTCCAACCCTCATGGGTTTATAAGACACCATTTCAACCCTCATGGGTTGGCTTTATAAGACACCATTTCAACCCTCAGGGGTTTATAAGACACCATTTCAACCCTCATGGGTTTATAAGACACCATTTCAACCCTCATGGGTTTATAAGACACCATCATTTCAACCCTCATGGGTTTATAAGACACCATTTCAACCCTCATGGGTTTATAAGACACCATTTCAACCCTCATGGGTTTATAAGACACCATTTCAACCTTCATGGGTTTATAAGACACCATTTCAACCCTCATGGGTTTATAAGACACCATTTCAACCCTCATGGGTTTATAAGACACCATTTCACAATTGCATTTACAGCATGTTTACATTACATAATTCATTACATTACAGCATGTTTACATTACATAATTAATTACATTACAGCATGTTTACATTACATAATTCATTACATTACAGCATGTTTACATTACATAATTCATTACATTACAGCATGTTTACATTACATAATTCATTACATTACAGCATGTTTACATTACATAATTCATTACATTACAGCATGTTTACATTACATAATTCATTACATTACAGCATGTTTACATTACATAATTCATTACATTACAACTCCGATGTATACAGAGTACTCTGTCTTCTTTCCCAAGCGTGACAAATAAAATCTGCCTCAACAAAAGTCCCTTTGGCAAAACATATCTCCATTTTTACAGTCATTTACATTTTAAACTGGGGTTTTTATGTGTGTAATTTAAGTGTTTTTTGTTTGTTTTTAGTCGTGAAGGGATGTGCCGATGAGACATTTTGGCCGATATCGATCTCCGATATAATGAATTGCTGTTATGGCCGATAACCAATATTACCGATGTCGATGTGATCTCATTTTGTATTGAAAAATTATAATAATTTGGTCCATTCTGAAAAATCCATGTAACAGGGTGTTTGCACCGATTGATTAATTGGTCCGATTGATTAATTGGTCCGATTGATTAATTAATCGGTCCGATTGATTAACAGTTTGACGGCCGAGAATTGTTTACTCCAGTGTTCCGATGCTGCGTAATACGACATCCCCGATATTTGTTTTATGTGTCTAAATCGCATCGCATTAATAATAATAAAAAAAGTCCGCCTCTGCCACGGAGCAGGGGGAGAGAGCTTCATGTTATGATGACGAAACCGTAAATCAAAACTTATGCTGGGCTGCTAGGGCTTCTGGGAAATTGAGCCCAATGCAAGTGGACGGGGGGTTTGTTTGGACTACAACTTGCTCTGCACTTTGGTTTCGTTTCGCATTGTCATGGCCGCTGGTGCATCTGATCATAACAAGACGAACGACCATTTTTTACCCGATCTTCACGGATCAAACGCCCAAATACTTCAGCGTATGCTCCAAAGGTAATAAAACAATCGGTAGGATATTTGATTAAAAGGCGGGTTCCGCGGGGAATGGCGTCAAACTGTTAATTGAACCGATGCCGATTATTCTAAAAACAACTAGAATGGGCCGATACCGATCGATGTGTTTATCGATTAATCTCCCGTCACTATGACGCCATGTTCATGGCGATAATTGGTCATGAACATGTGGTCTCACTTCCGTCCTGGACGACACGTTGGCAAACACATCAGTATCGGCCGGTTCTACTTGTTGTTTTTTATTAATCAGCATCGATCCGATTAATCAATTGGACCTAATCGGTCCGATTGTCTTTACAGATAAACAAGCCCAAAGTAACAGATCTACAAGCTCACAATATTAAATATAAGTTATTACAGTTAAATCTGACTTGCCTGCAGTGCATACACCCTGTTGCATGCATTTTTCAAAAAGGACACAATTATTATAATTTTTGAATACGGAATGAGATCATATTATCGACATCGGCAATGTCGGTTATCGGCCATAACGGCAATTAATTATATCGGATATCGATATCGGCCAAAATGTCTCATCGGCACATCCCTACTCTCGACCCACTGGTGTGTTTTGGGCTATGAAGAAAGACGTGTTCGTTCCTCACTCCTCCATTTTGGGGCGGGAACCCCTCTTGGTGTTCATAGCATTATGTTATACTTTAGCTATTGAAAAATAGCAGATCTACAAGCTCATAGCGCGCCACCGAGTGCCGCGCTATGAGCTTGTAGGTCTGCTATTTTTGAAAAATCGCGAACATGTGGCGCAAATCTTGGAATATATATTCTCTCAGAGCGAACGTTTTTAACTCAAATCTTTGCTTCTGGTGGGGGGGGGGGAGGTCCCTGGAACAACATATTTTGAGATGGGTGTCGGTGGGCCAATTACATATAGTTTCTGGGGTCCTTGACATGAAATATTGAGCACCACTGCACTGATACCACAGAAACACATAGGGGCTTACAGAAAACTGTCAGGGTTTGGAGACATTTTTTTTAAATTTCGAAGTCCCATCCTGTCGTTTCCATCCAGGGACGGTTGGCCTGCACACGCTGGAGGAAGACCAGCGGTCGCCACCGCCCTCCTCTTCATCGTATTCATCCCCACCTCCTCTGTCGCCTTCCTCCTCCTCACCATCACCACCATCATCTCCATCACCACTACCTCCTCCGTCACCTTCATCATCCTCCTCTTCAACTCCACCACCAGCACTACCGCCGCCACCACCGCCTCCGCCTCCTCCTCCTCCTCCGCTAATACCTCCGTCTTCATCCTCACGCCTCCCACCACCACCATCATCATCCTCGGTGCATTCTGGCGCCTCTCACCCGCCGAACGCCATCACCTGGGGTCCTGCGGGCTCCAAGCAGTCCCTGGCTCCTCCTCCCCCCCCCTGCGTCACTCTGGCCCAGATCCTCACGTCCTCTCTGACCAACGAGGCGCTGCTGAAGCGCTTGAGGCACCTGAGCGGGGATCCTGATGCCGCCGCCGGCGCCGGTGGCGAACTATCGGACCTGGAGGAGTGGGAGGATCCCGTGGAGCAGAGGAAGGGCGTGACCACCTTCAAGGTGATCCCCGCCAAAAAACCCCAGCAGTGCTACGAGGTGGAGGAGGAGGTCGCCCCCCTCCTCGCCCCCTCGACCCCTCCCCGCGACCATCTCGCCAGTGAAGACTCGGTCCAGGTCGGTATAATGGTGGAAAGTAACTAAGTACATTTTTTAGTATTTATACTTTACTTGAGTATTTCCAATTCCCAATACTTTTACTTCTACTTCGCTACATTTTCTTTTTTAATCCCAATATTGTACTTTTACTCCACTACAATCAAAACTTTAGTTACTTTGTAGATTTGGCTTATTATTACAAAACATACATTATCCACTTCAGCCCTATATAGGCCTACTGTATACATTTCGGGCCATTTGAAAACAGCCGATCTACAAGCTCACACTGCGTCGCACCGCGGCGCAGTGTGAGCTTGTAGATCGGCTGTTTTCAAAAGCATGCATTTGGAGTTGAGCACTTTCTACTTTTCGTACTTTCAGTACGACTTTAAGACGTCGTCGACGCCCGTTCCCGAGGTCAAGGACGATGACGTCGGACCCCGGGCAGAGGGAGAGCCAGGCGTCCACCCCCCCACCTCCCCCTCCCCCCCAACCTCCCCCTCCCCTCTGCCACAGACCACCGCGCCGGGGACTCAGCGTAGTCCGACTCTCCAAGGTTAGAATCATAGTTTTGGATTATTATTTTTTTTTTTAAAGATGTTTTTTTTTGCGGCTTACGCCTTTTATTGGTTTTTGAAGGGACAGACAGTAGGCTGACAGGAAACGGGAGAGAGATGGGGGAAGACATGCAGTAAAGGCCGTGTCGGGCTCGGGAGTCGAACCCGCGGCACACTGCGACTGGATTACCAGTCGGGTGCCCAGACGGTTACGCCACCGCCTGGGCCTGGATTTGTTTTTTTGAGTGGAGCAACCACTCCTATAGACAGCTATGTGTGTCCCTGGGTCTGTCCCTGTGTTCTCGTGTCCCTGGGTCTGTCCCTGTGTTCTCGTGTCCCTGGGTCTGTCCGAGCACGAAAATAGCATTTGTTCACCACCAAGTGTCACTGTTGCACAGCCTAAACACACAGACACAGACACACACAGGCCAGGGAGGAGGGCTTGTACAGTACAGTACAGTACAGTACAGTACAGTACAGTACAGTACAGTACAGTACAGTACAGTACAGTACAGTACAGTACAGTAGATAGCTATAAACACAACACCAGATATATAGCTAGATAGCTATAAACACAACACCAGATATATAGCTAGATAACTATAAACACAACACCAGATATATAGCTAGATAACTATAAACACAACACCAGATATATAGCTAGATAACTATAAACACAACACCAGATATATAGCTAGATAGCTATAAACACAACACCAGATATATAGCTAGATAACTATAAACACAACACCAGATATATAGCTAGATAACTATAAACACAACACCAGATATATAGCTAGATAACTATAAACACAACACCAGATATATAGCTAGATAGCTATAAACACAACACCAGATATATAGCTAGATAGCTATTAACACTATTCCCAGTCGGTGGACTTCAAAATATTTTTTCTTTTTGTATTATTATATATATTATAATATATATAATAATAATAAGGGATCTGAAAGGAAAAAAAGTGTATCGGGACGTCCCTAATTTTTCATTATTGTTTATTTTTAGACAATTTCTTTTCTAATTCAGTTAAGTTTTAATTCATTTTTTAGAGCGAGTTTTGCTAGTTTGTATTGGTTTTTATGTTTGTAAAAAGGCTTAGTGAGGTTATTTTACCATTTTCCTCTCCTCCCCTCCCCTCTTCTCCTCTCCTCTCCTCCAGAGACCCGGGGCGGTCCAGCCGTCGCACCCGTTTCGGAGGGAGAAGAGGGAGTATGTGATGACCGCCGCGTCGTAGAGGAAGAGGATTTACCCGCCGTGGAGTCGCCTCCGCCCGCCGCTGCGCTGTCGGCCGAAGACCTGGCCGTGAAGCATCTCCTCGACACTATCGGCGCTTTCTGCAGCTCAGAGTCCGACAGTTCGTCTTCTCCCCAAAGCCCCAAAGCGGACCCCCAAAACCCTGCATACCCCCAAAACCCTGCGGACCCCCAAAACCCTGCGGACCCCCAAAACCCCGCGGACCCCCAAAACCCTGCGGACCCCCAAAGCCCCACGGAGCCCCAAAGCCCCACGGAGCCCCAAAGCCCCACGGAGCCCCAAAGCCCTGCGGAGCCCCAAAGCCCTGCGGATGCCCAAAACCCCACGGAGCCCCAAAGCCCCACGGAGCCCCAAAGCCCTGCGGATGCCCAAAACCCCACGGAGCCCCAAAGCCCTGCGGATGCCCAAAACCCTGCGGAGCCCCAAAGCCCCACGGACCCCCAAAACCCCGCGGACCCCCAAAACCCTGCGGACCCCCAAATCCCCGCGGACGCCCAAAGCCCCGCGGACGCCCAAAGCCCCGCGGACCCCCAAAGCCCCACGGAGCCCCAAATCCCCGCGGACGCCGGCCAACCTCCGATTGCAGACGGGGGGGCGGCGGCCACGGAGCAGGACGGACATCAGGAGGAGGAAGACGAGGCCCGTTTCCCCCCTCCTCCTCCCCCCGTGTGCTTCCGCCGAGGGTCGGAAGGCGACGGCGAGCCGACCACCACGTGTTCCCCATGGGCCCCCTCGGCCCCCACCTCCAACGCCCTGAGGCAGATCGGAGATGCGCCGTCCCGCTTCGCCCAGGCGGTGGCGCTGGCCGTCCAGAGGTCCCGGGACCACCACCACCAGAGCCGAGGGAGGGGGAGGGGCGCGCAGGCCCGCGTCTCCCCCAGTGCCTTCCCCCACTCGTCCACGGTGCGTGATGATTATTCCCTTTTTGTGTTAATGTCATCTATTTCCTCTAATACGGCGTTTGTATGTCGTTTGTCGGACCAATGACTAGTCTGCACCCGTGTATGGCGTGTGTGCGTGCGTGTGTGCGTGCGTGCGTGCGTGCGTGCGTGCGTGCGTGCGTGCGTGCGTGCGTGCGTGCGTGCGTGCGTGTCTGCGTGCGTGTGTGTGTGTGTGTGTGTGTGTGTGTGTGTGTGTCACACAGGCGCTGCCTGACGACCTGCTCCCTCACACCACGACGACATCGTCCCAGAATGGAAGTTCCTGTTTGGGGCGTGGAGGCCTCGGTGGGGACGAGCAACGACCTTGAACTCACTGACCCGCTGTTCACACACGCTGGACAACCCGCAGTCCAGTCGGTACCGCTGAATTCAACATGGGGGCAGTCCAGTCGGTACCGCTGAGTTCAACATGGGGGCAGTCCAGTCGGTACCGCTGAGTTCAACATGGGGGCAGTCCAGTCGGTACCGCTGAGTTCAACATGGGGGCAGTCCAGTCGGTACCGCTGAGTTCAACATGGGGGCAGTCCAGTCGGTACCGCTGAGTTCAACATGGGGGCAGTCCAGTCGGTACCGCCGAGTTCAACATGGGGGCAGTCCAGTCGGTACCGCTGAGTTCAACATGGGGGCAGTCCAGTCGGTACCGCTGAGTTCAACATGGGGGCAGTCCAGTCGGTACCGCCGAGTTCAACATGGGGGCAGTCCAGTCGGTACCGCTGAGTTCAACATGGGGGCAGTCCAGTCGGTACCGCTGAGTTCAACATGGGGCCACGACGTACTGTACTTCATGTGGACTGAATGATTATCGTGTTTTTTTCTGTTATGGCTTGTGTGTGTGTGTTTTTTTGTGTGTGTTATGACGAAGGCCAAATATACACACTGCACACGTCTGTTTAGTCTGCAGTGTCCTGTTTTCTCTCTGAACCGCTCCCGGTTTGGTTTCCTTTCAAACGTGCCAAGACTTTAAGTTCTGAAATAAGAATAGAAAGAAAGAAATTAAGTTTATGCTTGTTTAAAAAAAAAAAAGTACACAAAGCTAAGTTTGTGTTATTTTGCCTTTTTTATGGCTGTTTATTTGTTTTCCTTTGTCCTCCTGATTTGTTGCATGTTTGATGCGATCAAATACAATGCATTCAAACTCGAGTGTTGTTTGCTTTTACTGGCCACCGGGTGGCAGAAGAACACAGTTTCTGAACACAGTCTGTTCTTGTGGGTATTACAATGGTTGAACTGTCTTATTTTCATGAAGGAAGCGTGGATTAAAAATGAAATAAAATAATATAAACCATGAGTAAATGCATGAATCGACCCCAATTTGCAGCGTTCAATCTGCCTCTTCTGAAGTCAACATTTTTGTAACTAACTAAATCAATTAGTAAGAGAAATCTATGAAAATCTGGGAACTAAATCGTTACCAAGAAATTTCTTCACCAATGTGTTTCTAAAGGTGTCTAATAACATGTACTAAAAGTTTGAAATTCAACTCCCGTGGGAAAATTGAGTTATTAGCATAATATGTGACCATACCCATAACATCCTATATAAGGCAAAAAAGTCCAAATTTCATCATTCTTTAAGTAGCATGTGACATATGAAACTAGGGTGATTTCATGATTCTGAATCCATTCCAAGCATTAGTTTTGCACAAAAAACACTCCTTGGGAGGAAAACGGCCACACAAACGTGATGAGGTCAGCACATTTGGTCAACTGGATATGGCCTAATTTAGCCCAAGGAGTGTTTTTTGTGCAAAACTAATGCTTGGAATGGATTCAGAATCATGAAATCACCCTAGTTTCATATGTCACATGCTACTTAAAGAATGATGAAATTTGGACTTTTTTGCCATGTTATGGGTATGGTCACATATTATGCTAATAACTCAATTTTCCCACGGGAGTTGAATTTCAAACTTTTAGTACATGTTATTAGACACCTTTAGAAACACATTGGTGAAGAAATTTCTTGGTAACGATTTAGTTCCCAGATTGGTCAAATTTGCAGCCATCTGAAAAGATGTTTCTGTGGCAGCCATGGCCGCGGACCCCCATCTGAAAAGGTGTTTCTGTGGCAGCCATGGCCGCGGACCCCCATCTGAAAAGATGTTTCTGTGGCAGCCATGGCCACGGACCCCCATCTGAAAAGATGTTTCTGTGGCAGCCATGGCCACGGACCCCCATCTGAAAAGGTGTTTCTGTGGCAGCCATGGCCGCGGACCCCCATCTGAAAAGATGTTTCTGTAGCAGCCATGGCCGCGGACCCCCATCTGAAAAGGTGTTTCTGTGGCAGCCATGGCCGCGGACCCCCATCTGAAAAGATGTTTCTGTAGCAGCCATGGCCGCGGACCCCCATCTGAAAAGATGTTTCTGTAGCAGCCATGGCCGCGGACCCCCATCTGAAAATATGTTTCTGTGTCAGGGACCCCCCCGAACTGATGTTCAAAATGTGTCACTTTCTTTGCACGCTATGCCTTTGAAAATGGCAGATCTACAAGCTCACAACACGTCCATGAATATACAGTAGAGCTAAAATGGTTAAAGGACAACTTTGGGTTTTTTTCAACCAAGGTTAGGATCATGTTTTAGGTTATTAGAGAAAGATATATATATTAAAAATCACACCCGTGTGAACTGAGTGAACATAGCAACCATGCTCATTTTTTCTGCACAGACTAACAAAGCCAGTTGTAGGAGTGGTTTACACACCCGGGTGAACATAGCAACCATGCTCATGTTTTCTGCACAACAAAGCCAGTTGTAGGAGTGGTTTACACCACTCAAAAAATACAAAATCACACCGTGTGAACTGAGTGGTGCAGTGACGTCACACACTAACCATAGCAACCATGCTCATCCGTACGTGGCCCCACGTACAGGTACCACGTACAGGTACACGGGTACATACACGGGTACAGACAAAGCTGGTTGTTGGAGTTTGACAGGACGTTTTTAATAATTCTTTACGGCGATTTCTTTATTGCTAATTAGCCTACTATAGTCCTCCTAGACCCCAAGAAATTACATTTGGCCACAAAAGATGACGGGATCGACTGAATGTGAAGGGAATACTATATTGTGTGCCATACTATGTGTCATAGGCTCAATATTGTCCGTTTGACCCCGCCCCCTTTACATTCAGTAAATCCCGTGATCTTTTGTGGCCAAGTGTAATTTCCTGGGGTCTAGAACAGGGCTACTCAACTTAGGATGGCCCAGGGGCCACTCAGCAAAATGCCAGAAGTCCAAGGGCCGCAAGCCCAGGGGTGAAAGTGGCTTTCATTTCTTACAGGATCTCCCAGAAATTTCATTCTGCGGCGACACCAGGACGCGCCGCAAAGCGGCGCGGCCAAAAAAAATTTGGGGTTTCTAACCCCACAGTACCCCTGAAATGCATAGAAAACTGCTTTTTTTTGGCACAGCCAATAAAAAAATTGGGGGTTCAAACCCCACAGTACCCCTGAAATGCATAGAAAACTGCTTTTTTTTGGCACAGCCAATAAAAAAATTGGGGGTTCAAACCCCACAGTACCCCTGAAATGTTTTCCACACGTCGGCAGAGGGTCGAGTCAGACAGTTGCAGTTTGGATATCTGTCTGATGATAGCATCCTTATTTTTAAAATCGGCAAACAGTGACTCACTCGCGTCCAGCCAAC
>NW_027638703.1:0-5000 GCF_951216825.1 Electrona antarctica
CTCCTTATTATAGGGGAGTTCTCATCGCTCCCCTTTGCATTTACCTCGCAATAGGTACTTTAGATTGGCACATTTCTCTTAGTATCACCATGCGCCCGAAGGGCGCACGCTCCAGATGGCGTGAGATGATTATTATTAGTATTATCATCTCTTAGTATTGCCCTATGCTCAAGTTTATCCTAGTGAGTGGGAGATTTGGTGGGCCATGTGAAGGAGTAAGCTCAGATAAGGAAGATCATATGGTGACCTTTGAGGATCTTACACACCCACATGTCCGACCATCTTTCCTCCACTCGCCCTGCCCTTTACTTTAGAGTCTGTGGAAATTAATTTCCAATTGATTATTTTCTGTCACTTAGAACCGGGTTGGTTGGTTGGCCAGTAAAACCATACATAGCACAGTGCCCTTACCCCATTTCCATAAAAATCTATAGCCGGTCTTGTGTCTGGGTTGACCGGATCAGGGTCCCGGCTGAGATTATTGTCTCCGGTCCTTTATGGGGTGTCTCTTTGTCACAACCTAACCCTAACCCTAACCCTAACCCTCCTGAGGTTGCCAGTTTCAGGGACATACTTAGGGGGTACAGTCCTTACAGGACATTGAAAGACAGCTTTTTGGAAGAAACTTCTCCTACGACATTTTTCGTAGGACCACACTTATATGGCCGTATTAAGCTCCTAAAGATGATCGTGTGGAGGGGTGTCACGTTTCTGGGCGACCTTCCTACGCAATGTTACGGGGTCTAGAAGTCTGGAGTTTTTCCTAAAATCACTATAGAGTATTAAGGTTCGGTGTTTCGTAGTCAGGCCCTAATTTATTTGTTCTTTTTGGGAAAAAATACTTTAGAGCAAAATAAAATCAATAACACACAAAAAAACCCGAAAAACACCACCGGAAGTAGATGTTAAGGCACTTGCCGTTGTCCGATTCAAAAAATTCCTGCATATTCAAACTCAGTGCATATGATTTAGGGGGGGTAGCCGAAATCCTGGCGTTCCTAGTGTAATCATTTGTGGTCTTGTAGATCTGTTATTCCCTAGCTACTTATGGGGCTTTATTTCCATGGGGAAATTGTATTAGGGGCCCATCTTTGGGAGTCTTATGTAACTTTCCGAGACGAACATTTTAATATAATTTTCAGTCCTCTGCGACATTCCTACCAGAAGATACCGTTTTAGCCAATTAGCAGCCAATTAAGGTACTTCCTGTTGGTGACTCGCAATATAACCTACATTTTCGGATTCAGCGCTATTGATTTAGTGGGGGTACAACAAGTCTTGGAAAAAAATGACGTAAATTCACAACATTATGACTTTTTTAAACTTTCAAACAGTAATTTCACCCATTTCTAAGTCAGCTACACATTTAAAACCAGCACCATTAGTTTTCCCTTACTTGAAATAGGGGGGGAGAGTGTATTTATAGGAATCTTTAAAAAATTGGATTGTTGCTGCCCTGCAACGCGTTAAAATCCATTAAAATTCCAAAATTGGTCCGTTTGTTTTGAGCAGGACAAATTCTTATTCGTCTCATCCAGCCGAATCCAATGAACTTGGTCCTGAGTTTCTATGACACTGGGAACTGTCCAAAGGTCACCGTAACAGTAACCGTGACCTTTGTACGGCGTCGAGGCCCTCTAAGGCTATGATTGACAGGGAATAACCAATCTTTCTAAAACAAAGGACCTTTATCCATGTCTGAAGCACGGGGAATCCAATGGAATTGGTTTCAAGTCTCTACGACACTTCTAAATATTTTACATCTTTTTTTAGACACGTTTTTTGGACCCCACAAACACAAATATTTTTCTTTCTTTTCAAAACAACTTAGTCTGACTCAACTTCTCACGTTGGATTTAATGGAATTGGTCCCGTTGAAAAATAATGTTTTGTTCTTTTTCTAACCTCTATAAAGCCTCTAAGTCAAAAGCCCTTGGTCATTAGGGGCCCATCTTTTAGTATGTTGTATAGCTTGTCAGGACGAACAATTTGACATGTCTCTCATTTCCGTACGACACTCCTACACAAAGTTGATGTTTAGCCTTCTAGGGGCTATAAAACCAAGGGGAAGTGACGTCAGAGGCCCATCTTCGGATATGTTGTAGAGCTAACCCAGGCGAACACGTGGATATGTGTCTCATTCCTGTACGACACTTCTTTCCTGAGGTTGCCAGTTTGAGCGACATACATAGGGGGTATACTGCTAACAGGACCTTGAAAGAGAACTTTTTGGAAGAAGCTTCTCCTAGGACAATTTTCGTGGGAGCACACTTATATGGAAGTATTAGGCTCCTCAAGATGATCGTGTGGAGGGGTGTCACGTTTCTGTGCGACCTTCCTACGCGATGTCACAGGGTCTAGAAGTCTGGACTTTTTCCTAAAATCACTATAAAGTATTAATGGTCGGTGTTTCGTGGTCAGGCCCTAATTTATGAGTTATATTTGGGAAAAAATACTTTGGAGAAAAATAACATCAATAACACACAAAAAACACCAAAAAACACCACCGGAAGTAGATGTTAAGGCACTTCCCGTTGTCCGATTTAGGACATACTTGCATATTCAAACTCAGCGCCTATGACTTAGGGGGGGTAGCCAAAATCCTGGCGTTCCTAGTGTAATCCTCCGTGGACTTGTAGATCTGTTATTTCCTAGCTTCTTAGGGCTTTATTTCCATGGGGAAATTGTATTAGGGGCCCATCTTTGGGAGTGTTATATGACTTTCCGAGACGAACATTTTAATATAAGTTTCAGCCCTCTGCGATATTCCTACAAGAAGATACAGTTTTAGCCAATTAGCAGCCAATTAAGGTACTTCCTGTTGTTGACTCGCAATATAACCTACATATTCGGATTCAGCGCTATTGATTTAGTGGGGGTAGAACAAGTCTTGGGAAAAGATTACGTAAATTCACAACATTATGAATTTTTTTAACTTTCAAACAGTAATTTAACCCATTTCTAAGTCAGCTACACATTTAAAACCAGCACCATTAGTTTTCCCTTACTTGAAATAGGGGGGGAGAGTGTATTTATAGGAATCTTTAAAAAATTGGATTGTTGCTGCCCTGCAACGCGTTAAAATCCATTAAAATTCCAAAATTGGTCCGTTTGTTTTGAGCAGGACAAATTCTTATTCGTCTCATCCAGCCAAATCCAATGAACTTGGTCCTGAGTTTCTATGACACTGGGAACTGTCCAAAGGTCACCGTAACAGTAACCGTGACCTTTGGAGGCCGAAGAAACCCTTTAACGCTATTCTCGGAAGGGAATAACCTATTTTAAGAAAACAAAGGGTGTTTATCCATGTCTGACGCATGGGGAATCCAATGGAACTGGTTTCAAGTCTCTACGACACTTGTAAATATTTTACATATTTTTTTAGACACGTTTTTCTTACCCCACAAACACAAATAATTTTCTTTTTTTTCAAAGACTACCTACCCTGACTCACTTTTTCATGCTGGATTTATTGAAATTGGTCCTGTAGAAAAAACATTTTTTCTTCTTCCTCTAACCTCTATAAGGCCTCTAAGTCAAAAACCCTTGGTCATTAGGGGCCCATCTTTTAGTATGTTGTATAGCTTGTCAGGACGAACAATTTGACATGTCTCTCATTTCCGTACGACACTCCTACACAAAGTTGATGTTTAGCCTTCTAGGGGCTATAAAACCAAGGGGAAGTGACGTCAGAGGCCCATCTTCGGATATGTTGTAGAGCTCCGAGAGACGAACACGTGGATATGTGTCTCATTCCTGTACGACACTTCTTTCCTGAGGTTGCCAGTTTGAGCGACATACATAGGGGGTATACTGCTAACAGGACCTTGGAAGAGAACTTTTTGGAAGAAGCTTCTCCTAGGACAATTTTCTTGGGACCACACTTATATGGCCGTATTAAGCTCCTCAAGATGATCGTGTGGAGGGGTGTCACGTTTCTGTGCGACCTTCCTACGCGATGTCACAGGGTCTAGAAGTCTGGACTTTTTCCTAAAATCACTATAAAGTATTAAGGGTCAGTGTTTCGTGGTCAGGCCGTAATTTATGAGTTCTTTATGGGAAAAAATACTTTGGAGCAAAATAACATCCATAACACACAAAAAAACACAAAACACACCACCGGAAGTAGATGTTAAGGCACTTCCCGTTGTCCGATTTAAAAACTTCTTGCATATTCAAACTCAGCGCATATGATTTAGGTGGGGTAGCCAAAATCCTGGCGTTCCTAGTGTAATTCTCTGTGGACTTGTAGATCTGTTATTTCCTAGCTTCTTAGGGGCTTATTTCCATGGGGAAATTGTATTAGGAGCCCATCTTTGGGGGTGTTATAGAACTTTCAGAGACGAACATTTTAATATAAGTTTCAGCCCTCTGCGACATTCCTACCAGAAGATACCGTTTTAGCCAATTAGCAGCCAATTAAGGTACTTCCTGTTGTTGACTCGCAATATAACCTACATATTCGGATTCAGCGCTATTGATTTAGTGGGGGTAGAACAAGTCTTGGGAAAAGATTACGTAAATTCATGACATTATGAATTTTTGAAACATTCAAACAGTAATTTCACCCATTTCTAAGTGAGCTACACATTTAAAACCAGCACCATTAGATTTCCCTTACTTAAAATAGGAGGGGGGGGGTGTATTTATAGGAATCTTTAAAGAATTGGATTGTTGATGACCTTCAACGCGTTAAAATCCATTAAAAATCCAAAATTTGTCCGTTTGTTTTGAGCAGGACAAATTCTTATTCGTCTCATCCAGCCGAATCCAATGAACTTGGTCCTGAGTTTCTATGACACTGGAAACTGTCCAAAGGTCACCGTAACAGTAACCGTGACCTTTGGAGGCCGAAGAGACCCTTTAACGCTATTCTCGGAAGGGAATAACCTATTTTAAAAAAACAAAGGGTGTTTATCCATGTCTGACGCATGGGGAATCCAATGGAACTGGTTTCAAGTCTCTACGACACTTGTAAATATTTTACATATTTTTTTAGA
>NW_027638703.1:10000-151615 GCF_951216825.1 Electrona antarctica
ACCCTAACCCTAACCCTAACCCTAACCCTAACCCTAACCCTAACCCTAACCCTAACCCTAACCCTAACCCTAACCCTAACCCTAACCCTAACCCTAACCCTAACCCTAACCCTAACCCTAACCCTAACCCTAACCCTAACCCTAACCCTAACCCTAACCCTAACCCTAACCCTAACCCTAACCCTAACCCTAACCCTAACCCTAACCCTAACCCTAACCGGCCAGTGTCCGGTTATCTTACGAACCCCTATTACCTAACCCTAACCCTAACCCTAACCCTAACCCTAACCCTAACCCTAACCCTAACCCTAACCCTAACCCTAACCCTAACCCTAACCCTAACCCTAACCCTAACCCTAACCCTAACCCTAACCCTAACCCTAACCCTAACCCTAACCCTAACCCTAACCCTAACCCTAACCCTAACCCTAACCCTAACCCTAACCCTAACCCTAACCCTAACCCTAACCGGCCAGTGTCCGGTTATCTTACGAACCCCTATTACCTAACCCTAACCCTAACCCTAACCCTAACCCTAACCCTAACCCTAACCCTAACCCTAACCCTAACCCCTAACCCTAACCCTAACCCTAACCCTAACCCTAACCCTAACCCTAACCCTAACCCTAACCCTAACCCTACGGCACGCTTCAGATTAGTTAAGAACTGTCCTTAGACTAGTGGCTTGTATCCGCCTGTCACCTTGAAGTACCAACCCTCCGTTATTATTATCCTCTCTATCCCATAGACAAACACCTATTCATCCTTACTCACCTGCTGTGCCCTTGTGATGTTCACCCTGTTTCCTTCCCATATGACCTCCTTGTTTTCACCATCTATCTCGCCTTAAGGCTCCCCTCCTTGCCAAAAAAGCTCCCATAATATGCCTGATTGAATTACGGAAAACACACCCAGAGTTGAGGCGTCTCTCTGGGTGGGCAAAGCTCGATAAATATGGGTTAGGGTGTCTAGATTCCAATGGCCAGAAACATCCATTCCCATCTCGAGCAGAATCTACTGACGATGTTTTTCCGAAATTGACAACTTATTTGACCTTATAAACGTCTGGAGACTCTATCTCCGTGGTCCTATTTTTAAAAATTAGACTTCCCTTCCTCATGATAGCCCAACCTTTATTTCCACGGACATAGAGCTGACCAGTTCTTCAATTTACTATACCCTCTCAGGATATCCTGCCGCTTTGGAAACTATCTTTCTTGTAGTATTAATAATTACCTCTCTCTCCTACCTACCTTCCATAATTGGACTAGTTGTGAATGCTGCACCTTGTATGTAGACTCCTCAATGGGCAAGTGGCTTACACTGTGGCATTATGACTCCTTAATAACACAATATCTTGTACCTTGTATCTTGCTCTCCAGAATGGAATCACTCACTCAATCATCACACTGCCTCCTGTTTGGACCAGGTGTATTTATATCCTGAACCAAACCATAACGGTAAGCAAGAGTCCTCTCATTTCCCTCTTATATATGGGAAATTATCACTGCTCCCCCTCACGTTCAATCATCCCACTGCCGTCTGTTTGGATTAGGTGTAATTAATCCTAAACCAAACTGTAACGGTAAGCAAGAGTCCTTTCCTTTCCCTCTTAATATATGGGGAAGTCTCACTACTCCCCCTTACGTTAACCTCGTAGGACTTTAGAGTGGCACCTTCTAAAAGCATATAGACAAGCGCTTTTTCACCTTTTCAAACGGATGATGGTTTGGATTCCTTACCTTACATCATTGGATTAGTCTGAGACAGAAATTAGACAAAAATGGAGGACCGTTCTCTCACACACCAAGCAGTAGGTATTGCTCTCTATAAAGGAACCACTCACTCAATCATCACACTGCCTTACATGGGTACATGTGTTTGGTCCGATGATTCATTGATCCGATACCCCTAACCCCTAACCTAACCATAACCGCAAGCACGGGAGCAGGCGCTAGTCCGAGGTGCGGACGCATATCGTACCAATGCCCCGTCGGACCATAGTATGCCTCCCGCCTTACATTCAGATTAGGTGGGTTTAAATCCTAAACCCAACCAGGACGGTAGGCAATAGCCCTTTCATTTCCCTCCTTATTATAGGAGAATTCTCACTGTTCCCCCTCACCTTCACCTCGTAATACTTTAGATGGGCACATTCCTCTGAGTATCGCCGTGCTCCTGAAGGGCGCACGCTCCTGATAGGGTGAAAGAAGAATCCTCATATCTGATATTCTCACACTGCCTCACAATCGGATTAGGTTTATTTTAATTCCAAACCCAACCAGGACGGTAAGCAAAAGTCCTTTCATTTCCCTCCTTATTATAGGGGAGTTCTCATCGCTCCCCGTTGCCTTTACCTCGCATCGTACCAATGCCCCGTCGGACCATAGTATGCCTCCCGCCTTACATTCAGATTAGGTGGGTTTAAATCCTAAACCCAACCAGGACGGTAGGCAATAGCCCTTTCATTTCCCTCCTTATCATAGGAGAATTCTCACTGTTCCCCCTCACCTTCACCTCGTAATACTTTAGATGGGCACATTCCTCTGAGTATCGCCGTGCTCCTGAAGGACGCACGCTCCTGATAGGGTGAAAGAAGAATCCTCATATCTGATATTCTCACACTGCCTCACAATCGGATTAGGTTTATTTTAATTCCAAACCCAACCAGGACGGTAAGCAAAAGTCCTTTCATTTCCCTCCTTATTATAGGGGAGTTCTCATCGCTCCCCGTTGCCTTTACCTCGCAATAGGTACTTTAGATTGGCACAATTCTCTTAGTATCACCATGCGCCCGAAGGGCGCACGCTCCAGATGGCGTGAGATGATTATTATTAGTATTATCATCTCTTAGTATTGCCCTATGCTCAAGTTTATCCTAGTGAGTGGGAGATTTGGTGGGCCATGTGAAGGAGTAAGCTCAGATAAGGAAAATCGGAATGTGACCTTTGAGGATCTTACACACCCACATGTCCTACCATTTTTCCTCCACTCGCCCTGCCCTTTACTTTAGAGTCTGTGGAAATTATCTTCCAATTGATTATTTTCTGCCACTTAGAACCGGGTTGGTTGGTTGGCCAGTAAAACCATGCATAGCACAGTGCACTTACCCCATTTCCATAAAAATCTATAGCCGGTCTTGTGTCTGGGTTGACCGGATCAGGGTCCCGGCTGAGATTATTGTCTCCGATCCTTTATGGGGTGTCTCTTTGTCACAACCTAACCCGCGAAAGGCTGGTATGTTTTGAGAGCCAATCATTCCTTCCTTCAAGTGGGCTTATACTACAGTATGGGACATACTCTCATAATTCTCTATATGAAGTTGTGGAGTGCCCTTGTATATTTTTCCAGAGCCCACATTTAAAGTGTCCAGGAGAGGGCGCCATAGGGTCTATATTATTTATATCTCCCTACAGTTCTGTGGAAATGGTGTCATTCCAGACTGTCTATTTTAGTTATTAGGCCCTAAACCCTGTTAGGATGATACCTTACACTTCTGGCCACTCCATCTTAGTTTTACATGGAATTATTGTAACCGGTCCCACCTGGATGAATGTATATAATACTCATCATTTCAAAACACCTTCTCTTCTCCCCTCGGGATAGCCCTGTGTGGATCCTGGAACAGAGTGGCATTCGATGAACACCCCATACCACCGCTGTTCAGATGCGACGGACCTGACGGTGTGTCGGTTTTTAGTTTAGATACTTCCTAACACGGGAACAAATGGACCTCTTCTTGGAGCCCATGCCGCCTAGCCGACCAGTGTGGACACGGAGTTCTGAGAGACTGAAGGAGAAACGCTTTAGCTGTTGGTGCGGCCCTGTGGAAGAATAGTTATTCCCCTCCTGGGAAAGGGTGCAATTTTATGTCATGTCATCCAATCGGATTGTGTTGTTTATATTACAACAGGGATGTGCCCTTATCACCATTAGACAAATGGTGTTTATTACCTTTCCATATAGGAATGAGAACGGACCCTAGATGATGTGCCCTGATCACTATTAGACATAGGGTACTTTTTACCCCTACATACCGGGAGGATATAATATGCCCTGACCACGCCCCACGTGGCAGGCGTTTTATTATTAATGTTACCCCCATTACCTTTACATATAGGAATGAGAACGGACCCTATATTATGTGCCCGGATCACTATTAGACATAGGGTACTTTTTACCCCTACATACCGGAAGGATATAACATGCCCTGACCACGCCCCAGGTGGCAGGCGTTTCATTAGTAGTGTTACCTCTATTACCTTTACATATAAGAATGAGAACGGACCCTAGATCATGTGCCCGGATCACTATTAGACATAGGGTACTTTTTACCCCTACATACCGGAAGGATATAACATGCCCTGACCACGCCCCAGGTGGCAGGCGTTTCATTAGTAGTGTTACCTCTATTACCTTTACATATAGGAATGAGAACGGACCCTAGATCATGTGCCCTGATCACTATTAGACAATATGGTGTTTATTACCCTTACATACTGGTATGAGAACGGATCCTGATGAAGCACCTGCATATTATTCCATTTATACTTGAATTGTGTGCCTTATATTGCAACAAGTATGTGCCTTGATCACTATTAAACAAATGGTGTCGATTACCTCTACATACCGGGGTTATTATATACATGCATGAGATCTAGACATGAGTGCCTCTGGACTGTAAGAGATAACCAAGAACAGTTATGATTGTTAAATACCAGAAATTAGTTTATGCTGTCACTTGGGGGTGGCCACTAGGATTGCTGTGACGGCCCTGTGCACGTGCCTCAGAAGAGCAGAACAAGAAAGTCCCTTGGACTTCCTGTCCCAGTTATATCATATATTCTCAGTGCAACCTTTTTATTCATAGTTCCTTCCTCTTGACATCCCAGTCCCTTATTTCATCCTCATACATGGGTTATAATATGTATCTGACTGTCCTTACACTGTGGGGACTTAGGTCTCCCTTCTACTTGTTTTAATTAATGGTTTAGTGTCAGAATCCTCCGGGTTTTCCATGCTATTGCAGGGGTGGCCACTAGGGCACACCTCGGCGCGGACGTCCCTGGAAGCCAGTCTCCTGTCCCTGGCTTCGTGGTAAGTGGTGCTGCTCCAGTTCTCTCCCCTTCCATCCGTCTACTATTATGTGTTGGTGGTTCCTTGCTAATATCTATGGCCCTGGGTCATTAGACATCAACTAGGTGTGTCTATTCAAGTGATATGTGCTGCCTGTTATCATTGTAAAAGTTCGTTTTTTCACCCCTTCACCCAGCAAAGTGGCTGGCTTAGCTAATGGCTAATGGTAGGTTAGCCTACTGTTCACCGCGTCGTGTGTCCTGACAGCACGTGTGTTTCCATCATTGACTTGGTCCATGCCCTGGTTCTAATGCCCTTGGTTAGGTCTCCCCATTAGACCCCTTGTACCTACTTTTCATTGTCCTTAAATATAATTCCTTTTGAGAGGGTCTCTTCCATGAGACTGGGGTCCCTACCTAGCTTTCAAAATGGAGGATTCACCCTCCTCCAGATCACCTGTTAGACAACCTACAAACGTTCTTGCCCTTGCATTTCCATCACAATAGCTGTGGAAAAAGCTTCACTGGCCCTAAAGCCTTGGTTACATTATCTAAATAAACCTCTTTGGGAGATACCCCTTTCTGGGTTTCACCGGGTAGAGTTTTTGGCATTATTAGGGCCATCTTCAATCATTTTGACCTTCCTACTATTTCTGTGCTGCATCCATTAGGCCCTTCATCATCACCTCATTATTATTATCATTATTATTATATTATTATTATTCTCATTGTCATTATTATTATTATTTTCCCTCTCCCCCATGACCGGACGGTCAAAAACCTACCATTGTAATATATAATGTACAGTGTATGGCTTATATATATTATATTCGGACTAGGGTTGGTACTTGTCTTAGCTCCTGCCTGGCATTCCCGTGCCCCATGCGGCTGCACACAGGGGGTTGCCCGTGTTGTCTCATCTCAATTCCTTAAGCTGCCTTTACTTGTCGACCCTCCCTAAGGGCGCGTTACCTGACAGTAGCTGGTCATCCACCCCTCCTCTGACCCGCCCTCTGGTCCAGACCTGCAGGTTTCCCGCGCCACCAAATTGTTTGATCGATTCGCGCTCCAGAGGTGAGTTCACGAGGTCAAAGTGTTGTGACCTTCGGTCGATCTACTAGACATGTTCCCCTCATTCCATTATTATCATTATTATTATTATTATTATTATTATTTTGCCCTCCGGGAGGTAGTCCTCCGCCTCCCCTCATGTCATAGAGACCCTGCCCATATCCGTTTGCTGGCGTGCTCCTCGGAGTGTAGCCGCGTGCCTGCGGCACGCTCCAGATTATTTAAGAACTGTCCTTAGTCATTATCCCTTCTATCCCATAGACAAACACCCATTCATCCTTACTCAGGCACACTTTAGATTATTTAAGTCTAGTGTTTATGCCCCTGTTATAGCCTGGCTGCCACACTCATTTCCTATCCCTGACCCTAACCGCACCCAGGAAGTGCCAGTTTTCCTTCCCTCTCCATATATGGAGTGTCCTCCTAACCGCAAGCAGAAGCACTTGCCCTCCTGGAGATAGTCCTACTGCCTCCCCTCATGTCATAGAGACCCTGCCCATATCCGTTTGCTGGCATGCTCCTCGGAGTGTAGCCGCGTGCCTGCGGCACGCTCCAGATTATTTAAGAACTGTCCTTAGTTATTATCCCTTCTATCCCATAGACAAACACCCATCCATCCTTACTCAGGCACACTTTAGATTATGGAAGTCTAGTGCTTATGCCCCTGTTATAGCCTGGCCGTCACACTAATTTCCTATCCCTGACCCTAACCACACCCAGGAAGTGCCAGTTTTCCTTCCCTCTCCATATATGGAGTGTCCTCCTAACCGCAAGCAGAAGCACTTGCCCTCCTGGAGATAGTCCTACTGCCTCCCCTCATGTCATAGAGACCCTGCCCATATCCGTTTGCTGGCATGCTCCTCGGAGTGTAGCCGCGTGCCTGCGGCACGCTCCAGATTATTTAAGAACTGTCCTTAGTTATTATCCCTTCTATCCCATAGACAAACACCCATCCATCCTTACTCAGGCACACTTTAGATTATGGAAGTCTAGTGCTTATGCCCCTGTTATAGCCTGGCCGTCACACTAATTTCCTATCCCTGACCCTAACCGCACCCAGGAAGTGCCAGTTTTCCTTCCCTCTCCATATATGGAGTGTCCTCCTTAACCTCTCGTAGGTTTGGTCCAAAATGGGACTAGGTCTCTCTGAATCCCAAACCTTACCTTAACCGCAAGCAGAAGCACTGGCCCTCCTGGAGGTAGTCCTACCGCCTCCCCTCTTGACATAGAAACCCTGCCCATGTCCGTTTGCTGGCATGCTCCCCGGAGTATTGCCGCGTGCCTACGGCACGCTTCAGATTAGTTAAGAACTGTCCTTAGACCAGTGGCTTGTATCCGCCTGTCACCTTGAAGTACCAACCCTCCGTTATTATTATCCTCTCTATCCCATAGACAAACACCTATTCATCCTTACTCACCTGCTGTGCCCTTGTGATGTTCACCCTGTTTCCTTCCCATATGACCTCCTTGTTTTCACCATCTATCTCGCCTTAAGGCTCCCCTCCTTGCCAAAAAAGCTCCCATAATATGCCTGATTGAATTACGGAAAACACACCCAGAGTTGAGGCGTCTCTCTGGGTGGGCAAAGCTCGATAAATATGGGTTAGGGTGTCTAGATTCCAATGGCCAGAAACATCCATTCCCATCTCGAGCAGAATCTACTGACGATGTTTTTCCGAAATTGACAACTTATTTGACCTTATAAACGTCTGGAGACTCTATCTCCGTGGTCCTATTTTTAAAAATTAGACTTCCCTTCCTCATGATAGCCCAACCTTTATTTCCACGGACATAGAGCTGACCAGTTCTTCAATTTACTATACCCTCTCAGGATATCCTGCCGCTTTGGAAACTATCTTTCTTGTAGTATTAATAATTACCTCTCTCTCCTACCTACCTTCCATAATTGGACTAGTTGTGAATGCTGCACCTTGTATGTAGACTCCTCAATGGGCAAGTGGCTTACACTGTGGCATTATGACTCCTTAATAACACAATATCTTGTACCTTGTATCTTGCTCTCCAGAATGGAATCACTCACTCAATCATCACACTGCCTCCTGTTTGGACCAGGTGTATTTATATCCTGAACCAAACCATAACGGTAAGCAAGAGTCCTCTCATTTCCCTCTTATATATGGGAAATTATCACTGCTCCCCCTCACGTTCAATCATCCCACTGCCGTCTGTTTGGATTAGGTGTAATTAATCCTAAACCAAACTGTAACGGTAAGCAAGAGTCCTTTCCTTTCCCTCTTAATATATGGGGAAGTCTCACTACTCCCCCTTACGTTAACCTCGTAGGACTTTAGAGTGGCACCTTCTAAAAGCATATAGACAAGCGCTTTTTCACCTTTTCAAACGGATGATGGTTTGGATTCCTTACCTTACATCATTGGATTAGTCTGAGACAGAAATTAGACAAAAATGGAGGACCGTTCTCTCACACACCAAGCAGTAGGTATTGCTCTCTATAAAGGAACCACTCACTCAATCATCACACTGCCTTACATGGGTACATGTGTTTGGTCCGATGATTCATTGATCCGATACCCCTAACCCCTAACCTAACCATAACCGCAAGCACGGGAGCAGGCGCTAGTCCGAGGTGCGGACGCATATCGTACCAATGCCCCGTCGGACCATAGTATGCCTCCCGCCTTACATTCAGATTAGGTGGGTTTAAATCCTAAACCCAACCAGGACGGTAGGCAATAGCCCTTTCATTTCCCTCCTTATTATAGGAGAATTCTCACTGTTCCCCCTCACCTTCACCTCGTAATACTTTAGATGGGCACATTCCTCTGAGTATCGCCGTGCTCCTGAAGGGCGCACGCTCCTGATAGGGTGAAAGAAGAATCCTCATATCTGATATTCTCACACTGCCTCACAATCGGATTAGGTTTATTTTAATTCCAAACCCAACCAGGACGGTAAGCAAAAGTCCTTTCATTTCCCTCCTTATTATAGGGGAGTTCTCATCGCTCCCCGTTGCCTTTACCTCGCATCGTACCAATGCCCCGTCGGACCATAGTATGCCTCCCGCCTTACATTCAGATTAGGTGGGTTTAAATCCTAAACCCAACCAGGACGGTAGGCAATAGCCCTTTCATTTCCCTCCTTATCATAGGAGAATTCTCACTGTTCCCCCTCACCTTCACCTCGTAATACTTTAGATGGGCACATTCCTCTGAGTATCGCCGTGCTCCTGAAGGACGCACGCTCCTGATAGGGTGAAAGAAGAATCCTCATATCTGATATTCTCACACTGCCTCACAATCGGATTAGGTTTATTTTAATTCCAAACCCAACCAGGACGGTAAGCAAAAGTCCTTTAATTTCCCTCCTTATTATAGGGGAGTTCTCATCGCTCCCCGTTGCCTTTACCTCGCAATAGGTACTTTAGATTGGCACAATTCTCTTAGTATCACCATGCGCCCGAAGGGCGCACGCTCCAGATGGCGTGAGATGATTATTATTAGTATTATCATCTCTTAGTATTGCCCTATGCTCAAGTTTATCCTAGTGAGTGGGAGATTTGGTGGGCCATGTGAAGGAGTAAGCTCAGATAAGGAAAATCGGAATGTGACCTTTGAGGATCTTACACACCCACATGTCCTACCATTTTTCCTCCACTCGCCCTGCCCTTTACTTTAGAGTCTGTGGAAATTATCTTCCAATTGATTATTTTCTGCCACTTAGAACCGGGTTGGTTGGTTGGCCAGTAAAACCATGCATAGCACAGTGCACTTACCCCATTTCCATAAAAATCTATAGCCGGTCTTGTGTCTGGGTTGACCGGATCAGGGTCCCGGCTGAGATTATTGTCTCCGATCCTTTATGGGGTGTCTCTTTGTCACAACCTAACCCGCGAAAGGCTGGTATGTTTTGAGAGCCAATCATTCCTTCCTTCAAGTGGGCTTATACTACAGTATGGGACATACTCTCATAATTCTCTATATGAAGTTGTGGAGTGCCCTTGTATATTTTTCCAGAGCCCACATTTAAAGTGTCCAGGAGAGGGCGCCATAGGGTCTATATTATTTATATCTCCCTACAGTTCTGTGGAAATGGTGTCATTCCAGACTGTCTATTTTAGTTATTAGGCCCTAAACCCTGTTAGGATGATACCTTACACTTCTGGCCACTCCATCTTAGTTTTACATGGAATTATTGTAACCGGTCCCACCTGGATGAATGTATATAATACTCATCATTTCAAAACACCTTCTCTTCTCCCCTCGGGATAGCCCTGTGTGGATCCTGGAACAGAGTGGCATTCGATGAACACCCCATACCACCGCTGTTCAGATGCGACGGACCTGACGGTGTGTCGGTTTTTAGTTTAGATACTTCCTAACACGGGAACAAATGGACCTCTTCTTGGAGCCCATGCCGCCTAGCCGACCAGTGTGGACACGGAGTTCTGAGAGACTGAAGGAGAAACGCTTTAGCTGTTGGTGCGGCCCTGTGGAAGAATAGTTATTCCCCTCCTGGGAAAGGGTGCAATTTTATGTCATGTCATCCAATCGGATTGTGTTGTTTATATTACAACAGGGATGTGCCCTTATCACCATTAGACAAATGGTGTTTATTACCTTTCCATATAGGAATGAGAACGGACCCTAGATGATGTGCCCTGATCACTATTAGACATAGGGTACTTTTTACCCCTACATACCGGGAGGATATAATATGCCCTGACCACGCCCCACGTGGCAGGCGTTTTATTATTAATGTTACCCCCATTACCTTTACATATAGGAATGAGAACGGACCCTATATTATGTGCCCGGATCACTATTAGACATAGGGTACTTTTTACCCCTACATACCGGAAGGATATAACATGCCCTGACCACGCCCCAGGTGGCAGGCGTTTCATTAGTAGTGTTACCTCTATTACCTTTACATATAAGAATGAGAACGGACCCTAGATCATGTGCCCGGATCACTATTAGACATAGGGTACTTTTTACCCCTACATACCGGAAGGATATAACATGCCCTGACCACGCCCCAGGTGGCAGGCGTTTCATTAGTAGTGTTACCTCTATTACCTTTACATATAGGAATGAGAACGGACCCTAGATCATGTGCCCTGATCACTATTAGACAATATGGTGTTTATTACCCTTACATACTGGTATGAGAACGGATCCTGATGAAGCACCTGCATATTATTCCATTTATACTTGAATTGTGTGCCTTATATTGCAACAAGTATGTGCCTTGATCACTATTAAACAAATGGTGTCGATTACCTCTACATACCGGGGTTATTATATACATGCATGAGATCTAGACATGAGTGCCTCTGGACTGTAAGAGATAACCAAGAACAGTTATGATTGTTAAATACCAGAAATTAGTTTATGCTGTCACTTGGGGGTGGCCACTAGGATTGCTGTGACGGCCCTGTGCACGTGCCTCAGAAGAGCAGAACAAGAAAGTCCCTTGGACTTCCTGTCCCAGTTATATCATATATTCTCAGTGCAACCTTTTTATTCATAGTTCCTTCCTCTTGACATCCCAGTCCCTTATTTCATCCTCATACATGGGTTATAATATGTATCTGACTGTCCTTACACTGTGGGGACTTAGGTCTCCCTTCTACTTGTTTTAATTAATGGTTTAGTGTCAGAATACTCCGGGTTTTCCATGCTATTGCAGGGGTGGCCACTAGGGCACACCTCGGCGCGGACGTCCCTGGAAGCCAGTCTCCTGTCCCTGGCTTCGTGGTAAGTGGTGCTGCTCCAGTTCTCTCCCCTTCCATCCGTCTACTATTATGTGTTGGTGGTTCCTTGCTAATATCTATGGCCCTGGGTCATTAGACATCAACTAGGTGTGTCTATTCAAGTGATATGTGTTGCCTGTTATCATTGTAAAAGTTCGTTTTTTCACCCCTTCACCCAGCAAAGTGGCTGGCTTAGCTAATGGCTAATGGTAGGTTAGCCTACTGTTCACCGCGTCGTGTGTCCTGACAGCACGTGTGTTTCCATCATTGACTTGGTCCATGCCCTGGTTCTAATGCCCTTGGTTAGGTCTCCCCATTAGACCCCTTGTACCTACTTTTCATTGTCCTTAAATATAATTCCTTTTGAGAGGGTCTCTTCCATGAGACTGGGGTCCCTACCTAGCTTTCAAAATGGAGGATTCACCCTCCTCCAGATCACCTGTTAGACAACCTACAAACGTTCTTGCCCTTGCATTTCCATCACAATAGCTGTGGAAAAAGCTTCACTGGCCCTAAAGCCTTGGTTACATTATCTAAATAAACCTCTTTGGGAGATACCCCTTTCTGGGTTTCACCGGGTAGAGTTTTTGGCATTATTAGGGCCATCTTCAATCATTTTGACCTTCCTACTATTTCTGTGCTGCATCCATTAGGCCCTTCATCATCACCTCATTATTATTATCATTATTATTATATTATTATTATTCTCATTGTCATTATTATTATTATTTTCCCTCTCCCCCATGACCGGACGGTCAAAAACCTACCATTGTAATATATAATGTACAGTGTATGGCTTATATATATTATATTCGGACTAGGGTTGGTACTTGTCTTAGCTCCTGCCTGGCATTCCCGTGCCCCATGCGGCTGCACACAGGGGGTTGCCCGTGTTGTCTCATCTCAATTCCTTAAGCTGCCTTTACTTGTCGACCCTCCCTAAGGGCGCGTTACCTGACAGTAGCTGGTCATCCACCCCTCCTCTGACCCGCCCTCTGGTCCAGACCTGCAGGTTTCCCGCGCCACCAAATTGTTTGATCGATTCGCGCTCCAGAGGTGAGTTCACGAGGTCAAAGTGTTGTGACCTTCGGTCGATCTACTAGACATGTTCCCCTCATTCCATTATTATCATTATTATTATTATTATTATTATTTTGCCCTCCGGGAGGTAGTCCTCCGCCTCCCCTCATGTCATAGAGACCCTGCCCATATCCGTTTGCTGGCGTGCTCCTCGGAGTGTAGCCGCGTGCCTGCGGCACGCTCCAGATTATTTAAGAACTGTCCTTAGTCATTATCCCTTCTATCCCATAGACAAACACCCATTCATCCTTACTCAGGCACACTTTAGATTATTTAAGTCTAGTGTTTATGCCCCTGTTATAGCCTGGCTGCCACACTCATTTCCTATCCCTGACCCTAACCGCACCCAGGAAGTGCCAGTTTTCCTTCCCTCTCCATATATGGAGTGTCCTCCTAACCGCAAGCAGAAGCACTTGCCCTCCTGGAGATAGTCCTACTGCCTCCCCTCATGTCATAGAGACCCTGCCCATATCCGTTTGCTGGCATGCTCCTCGGAGTGTAGCCGCGTGCCTGCGGCACGCTCCAGATTATTTAAGAACTGTCCTTAGTTATTATCCCTTCTATCCCATAGACAAACACCCATCCATCCTTACTCAGGCACACTTTAGATTATGGAAGTCTAGTGCTTATGCCCCTGTTATAGCCTGGCCGTCACACTAATTTCCTATCCCTGACCCTAACCACACCCAGGAAGTGCCAGTTTTCCTTCCCTCTCCATATATGGAGTGTCCTCCTAACCGCAAGCAGAAGCACTTGCCCTCCTGGAGATAGTCCTACTGCCTCCCCTCATGTCATAGAGACCCTGCCCATATCCGTTTGCTGGCATGCTCCTCGGAGTGTAGCCGCGTGCCTGCGGCACGCTCCAGATTATTTAAGAACTGTCCTTAGTTATTATCCCTTCTATCCCATAGACAAACACCCATCCATCCTTACTCAGGCACACTTTAGATTATGGAAGTCTAGTGCTTATGCCCCTGTTATAGCCTGGCCGTCACACTAATTTCCTATCCCTGACCCTAACCGCACCCAGGAAGTGCCAGTTTTCCTTCCCTCTCCATATATGGAGTGTCCTCCTTAACCTCTCGTAGGTTTGGTCCAAAATGGGACTAGGTCTCTCTGAATCCCAAACCTTACCTTAACCGCAAGCAGAAGCACTGGCCCTCCTGGAGGTAGTCCTACCGCCTCCCCTCATGACATAGAAACCCTGCCCATGTCCGTTTGCTGGCATGCTCCCCGGAGTATTGCCGCGTGCCTACGGCACGCTTCAGATTAGTTAAGAACTGTCCTTAGACCAGTGGCTTGTATCCGCCTGTCACCTTGAAGTACCAACCCTCCGTTATTATTATCCTCTCTATCCCATAGACAAACACCTATTCATCCTTACTCACCTGCTGTGCCCTTGTGATGTTCACCCTGTTTCCTTCCCATATGACCTCCTTGTTTTCACCATCTATCTCGCCTTAAGGCTCCCCTCCTTGCCAAAAAAGCTCCCATAATATGCCTGATTGAATTACGGAAAACACACCCAGAGTTGAGGCGTCTCTCTGGGTGGGCAAAGCTCGATAAATATGGGTTAGGGTGTCTAGATTCCAATGGCCAGAAACATCCATTCCCATCTCGAGCAGAATCTACTGACGATGTTTTTCCGAAATTGACAACTTATTTGACCTTATAAACGTCTGGAGACTCTATCTCCGTGGTCCTATTTTTAAAAATTAGACTTCCCTTCCTCATGATAGCCCAACCTTTATTTCCACGGACATAGAGCTGACCAGTTCTTCAATTTACTATACCCTCTCAGGATATCCTGCCGCTTTGGAAACTATCTTTCTTGTAGTATTAATAATTACCTCTCTCTCCTACCTACCTTCCATAATTGGACTAGTTGTGAATGCTGCACCTTGTATGTAGACTCCTCAATGGGCAAGTGGCTTACACTGTGGCATTATGACTCCTTAATAACACAATATCTTGTACCTTGTATCTTGCTCTCCAGAATGGAATCACTCACTCAATCATCACACTGCCTCCTGTTTGGACCAGGTGTATTTATATCCTGAACCAAACCATAACGGTAAGCAAGAGTCCTCTCATTTCCCTCTTATATATGGGAAATTATCACTGCTCCCCCTCACGTTCAATCATCCCACTGCCGTCTGTTTGGATTAGGTGTAATTAATCCTAAACCAAACTGTAACGGTAAGCAAGAGTCCTTTCCTTTCCCTCTTAATATATGGGGAAGTCTCACTACTCCCCCTTACGTTAACCTCGTAGGACTTTAGAGTGGCACCTTCTAAAAGCATATAGACAAGCGCTTTTTCACCTTTTCAAACGGATGATGGTTTGGATTCCTTACCTTACATCATTGGATTAGTCTGAGACAGAAATTAGACAAAAATGGAGGACCGTTCTCTCACACACCAAGCAGTAGGTATTGCTCTCTATAAAGGAACCACTCACTCAATCATCACACTGCCTTACATGGGTACATGTGTTTGGTCCGATGATTCATTGATCCGATACCCCTAACCCCTAACCTAACCATAACCGCAAGCACGGGAGCAGGCGCTAGTCCGAGGTGCGGACGCATATCGTACCAATGCCCCGTCGGACCATAGTATGCCTCCCGCCTTACATTCAGATTAGGTGGGTTTAAATCCTAAACCCAACCAGGACGGTAGGCAATAGCCCTTTCATTTCCCTCCTTATTATAGGAGAATTCTCACTGTTCCCCCTCACCTTCACCTCGTAATACTTTAGATGGGCACATTCCTCTGAGTATCGCCGTGCTCCTGAAGGGCGCACGCTCCTGATAGGGTGAAAGAAGAATCCTCATATCTGATATTCTCACACTGCCTCACAATCGGATTAGGTTTATTTTAATTCCAAACCCAACCAGGACGGTAAGCAAAAGTCCTTTCATTTCCCTCCTTATTATAGGGGAGTTCTCATCGCTCCCCGTTGCCTTTACCTCGCATCGTACCAATGCCCCGTCGGACCATAGTATGCCTCCCGCCTTACATTCAGATTAGGTGGGTTTAAATCCTAAACCCAACCAGGACGGTAGGCAATAGCCCTTTCATTTCCCTCCTTATCATAGGAGAATTCTCACTGTTCCCCCTCACCTTCACCTCGTAATACTTTAGATGGGCACATTCCTCTGAGTATCGCCGTGCTCCTGAAGGACGCACGCTCCTGATAGGGTGAAAGAAGAATCCTCATATCTGATATTCTCACACTGCCTCACAATCGGATTAGGTTTATTTTAATTCCAAACCCAACCAGGACGGTAAGCAAAAGTCCTTTCATTTCCCTCCTTATTATAGGGGAGTTCTCATCGCTCCCCGTTGCCTTTACCTCGCAATAGGTACTTTAGATTGGCACAATTCTCTTAGTATCACCATGCGCCCGAAGGGCGCACGCTCCAGATGGCGTGAGATGATTATTATTAGTATTATCATCTCTTAGTATTGCCCTATGCTCAAGTTTATCCTAGTGAGTGGGAGATTTGGTGGGCCATGTGAAGGAGTAAGCTCAGATAAGGAAAATCGGAATGTGACCTTTGAGGATCTTACACACCCACATGTCCTACCATTTTTCCTCCACTCGCCCTGCCCTTTACTTTAGAGTCTGTGGAAATTATCTTCCAATTGATTATTTTCTGCCACTTAGAACCGGGTTGGTTGGTTGGCCAGTAAAACCATGCATAGCACAGTGCACTTACCCCATTTCCATAAAAATCTATAGCCGGTCTTGTGTCTGGGTTGACCGGATCAGGGTCCCGGCTGAGATTATTGTCTCCGATCCTTTATGGGGTGTCTCTTTGTCACAACCTAACCCGCGAAAGGCTGGTATGTTTTGAGAGCCAATCATTCCTTCCTTCAAGTGGGCTTATACTACAGTATGGGACATACTCTCATAATTCTCTATATGAAGTTGTGGAGTGCCCTTGTATATTTTTCCAGAGCCCACATTTAAAGTGTCCAGGAGAGGGCGCCATAGGGTCTATATTATTTATATCTCCCTACAGTTCTGTGGAAATGGTGTCATTCCAGACTGTCTATTTTAGTTATTAGGCCCTAAACCCTGTTAGGATGATACCTTACACTTCTGGCCACTCCATCTTAGTTTTACATGGAATTATTGTAACCGGTCCCACCTGGATGAATGTATATAATACTCATCATTTCAAAACACCTTCTCTTCTCCCCTCGGGATAGCCCTGTGTGGATCCTGGAACAGAGTGGCATTCGATGAACACCCCATACCACCGCTGTTCAGATGCGACGGACCTGACGGTGTGTCGGTTTTTAGTTTAGATACTTCCTAACACGGGAACAAATGGACCTCTTCTTGGAG
Source organism: Electrona antarctica (assembly GCF_951216825.1). Taxonomy (NCBI): domain Eukaryota; kingdom Metazoa; phylum Chordata; class Actinopteri; order Myctophiformes; family Myctophidae; genus Electrona; species Electrona antarctica. The sequence continues at coordinate 27,323 of NW_027638703.1, forward strand.
CCCATGCCGCCTAGCCGACCAGTGTGGACACGGAGTTCTGAGAGACTGAAGGAGAAACGCTTTAGCTGTTGGTGCGGCCCTGTGGAAGAATAGTTATTCCCCTCCTGGGAAAGGGTGCAATTTTATGTCATGTCATCCAATCGGATTGTGTTGTTTATATTACAACAGGGATGTGCCCTTATCACCATTAGACAAATGGTGTTTATTACCTTTCCATATAGGAATGAGAACGGACCCTAGATGATGTGCCCTGATCACTATTAGACATAGGGTACTTTTTACCCCTACATACCGGGAGGATATAATATGCCCTGACCACGCCCCACGTGGCAGGCGTTTTATTATTAATGTTACCCCCATTACCTTTACATATAGGAATGAGAACGGACCCTATATTATGTGCCCGGATCACTATTAGACATAGGGTACTTTTTACCCCTACATACCGGAAGGATATAACATGCCCTGACCACGCCCCAGGTGGCAGGCGTTTCATTAGTAGTGTTACCTCTATTACCTTTACATATAAGAATGAGAACGGACCCTAGATCATGTGCCCGGATCACTATTAGACATAGGGTACTTTTTACCCCTACATACCGGAAGGATATAACATGCCCTGACCACGCCCCAGGTGGCAGGCGTTTCATTAGTAGTGTTACCTCTATTACCTTTACATATAGGAATGAGAACGGACCCTAGATCATGTGCCCTGATCACTATTAGACAATATGGTGTTTATTACCCTTACATACTGGTATGAGAACGGATCCTGATGAAGCACCTGCATATTATTCCATTTATACTTGAATTGTGTGCCTTATATTGCAACAAGTATGTGCCTTGATCACTATTAAACAAATGGTGTCGATTACCTCTACATACCGGGGTTATTATATACATGCATGAGATCTAGACATGAGTGCCTCTGGACTGTAAGAGATAACCAAGAACAGTTATGATTGTTAAATACCAGAAATTAGTTTATGCTGTCACTTGGGGGTGGCCACTAGGATTGCTGTGACGGCCCTGTGCACGTGCCTCAGAAGAGCAGAACAAGAAAGTCCCTTGGACTTCCTGTCCCAGTTATATCATATATTCTCAGTGCAACCTTTTTATTCATAGTTCCTTCCTCTTGACATCCCAGTCCCTTATTTCATCCTCATACATGGGTTATAATATGTATCTGACTGTCCTTACACTGTGGGGACTTAGGTCTCCCTTCTACTTGTTTTAATTAATGGTTTAGTGTCAGAATCCTCCGGGTTTTCCATGCTATTGCAGGGGTGGCCACTAGGGCACACCTCGGCGCGGACGTCCCTGGAAGCCAGTCTCCTGTCCCTGGCTTCGTGGTAAGTGGTGCTGCTCCAGTTCTCTCCCCTTCCATCCGTCTACTATTATGTGTTGGTGGTTCCTTGCTAATATCTATGGCCCTGGGTCATTAGACATCAACTAGGTGTGTCTATTCAAGTGATATGTGTTGCCTGTTATCATTGTAAAAGTTCGTTTTTTCACCCCTTCACCCAGCAAAGTGGCTGGCTTAGCTAATGGCTAATGGTAGGTTAGCCTACTGTTCACCGCGTCGTGTGTCCTGACAGCACGTGTGTTTCCATCATTGACTTGGTCCATGCCCTGGTTCTAATGCCCTTGGTTAGGTCTCCCCATTAGACCCCTTGTACCTACTTTTCATTGTCCTTAAATATAATTCCTTTTGAGAGGGTCTCTTCCATGAGACTGGGGTCCCTACCTAGCTTTCAAAATGGAGGATTCACCCTCCTCCAGATCACCTGTTAGACAACCTACAAACGTTCTTGCCCTTGCATTTCCATCACAATAGCTGTGGAAAAAGCTTCACTGGCCCTAAAGCCTTGGTTACATTATCTAAATAAACCTCTTTGGGAGATACCCCTTTCTGGGTTTCACCGGGTAGAGTTTTTGGCATTATTAGGGCCATCTTCAATCATTTTGACCTTCCTACTATTTCTGTGCTGCATCCATTAGGCCCTTCATCATCACCTCATTATTATTATCATTATTATTATATTATTATTATTCTCATTGTCATTATTATTATTATTTTCCCTCTCCCCCATGACCGGACGGTCAAAAACCTACCATTGTAATATATAATGTACAGTGTATGGCTTATATATATTATATTCGGACTAGGGTTGGTACTTGTCTTAGCTCCTGCCTGGCATTCCCGTGCCCCATGCGGCTGCACACAGGGGGTTGCCCGTGTTGTCTCATCTCAATTCCTTAAGCTGCCTTTAATTGTCGACCCTCCCTAAGGGCGCGTTACCTGACAGTAGCTGGTCATCCACCCCTCCTCTGACCCGCCCTCTGGTCCAGACCTGCAGGTTTCCCGCGCCACCAAATTGTTTGATCGATTCGCGCTCCAGAGGTGAGTTCACGAGGTCAAAGTGTTGTGACCTTCGGTCGATCTACTAGACATGTTCCCCTCATTCCATTATTATCATTATTATTATTATTATTATTATTTTGCCCTCCGGGAGGTAGTCCTCCGCCTCCCCTCATGTCATAGAGACCCTGCCCATATCCGTTTGCTGGCGTGCTCCTCGGAGTGTAGCCGCGTGCCTGCGGCACGCTCCAGATTATTTAAGAACTGTCCTTAGTCATTATCCCTTCTATCCCATAGACAAACACCCATTCATCCTTACTCAGGCACACTTTAGATTATTTAAGTCTAGTGTTTATGCCCCTGTTATAGCCTGGCTGCCACACTCATTTCCTATCCCTGACCCTAACCGCACCCAGGAAGTGCCAGTTTTCCTTCCCTCTCCATATATGGAGTGTCCTCCTAACCGCAAGCAGAAGCACTTGCCCTCCTGGAGATAGTCCTACTGCCTCCCCTCATGTCATAGAGACCCTGCCCATATCCGTTTGCTGGCATGCTCCTCGGAGTGTAGCCGCGTGCCTGCGGCACGCTCCAGATTATTTAAGAACTGTCCTTAGTTATTATCCCTTCTATCCCATAGACAAACACCCATCCATCCTTACTCAGGCACACTTTAGATTATGGAAGTCTAGTGCTTATGCCCCTGTTATAGCCTGGCCGTCACACTAATTTCCTATCCCTGACCCTAACCGCACCCAGGAAGTGCCAGTTTTCCTTCCCTCTCCATATATGGAGTGTCCTCCTTAACCTCTCGTAGGTTTGGTCCAAAATGGGACTAGGTCTCTCTGAATCCCAAACCTTACCTTAACCGCAAGCAGAAGCACTGGCCCTCCTGGAGGTAGTCCTACCGCCTCCCCTCATGACATAGAAACCCTGCCCATGTCCGTTTGCTGGCATGCTCCCCGGAGTATTGCCGCGTGCCTACGGCACGCTTCAGATTAGTTAAGAACTGTCCTTAGACCAGTGGCCTGTATCCGCCTGTTACCTTGTAAGTACCAACCCTCCGTTATTATTATCCTCTCTATCCCATAGACAAACACCTATTCATCCTTACTCACCTGCTGTGCCCTTGTGATGTTCACCCTGTTTCCTTCCCATATGACCTCCTTGTTTTCACCATCTATCTCGCCTTAAGGCTCCCCTCCTTGCCAAAAAAGCTCCCATAATATGCCTGATTGAATTACGGAAAACACACCCAGAGTTGAGGCGTCTCTCTGGGTGGGCAAAGCTCGATCAATATGGGTTAGGGTGTCTAGATTCCAATGGCCAGAAACATCCATTCCCATCTCGAGCAGAATCTACTGACGATGTTTTTCCGAAATTGACAACTTATTTGACCTTATAAACGTCTGGAGACTCTATCTCCGTGGTCCTATTTTTAAAAAAATTAGACTTCCCTTCCTCATGATAGCCCAACCTTTATTTCCACGGACATAGAGCTGACCAGTTCTTCAATTTACTATACCCTCTCAGGATATCCTGCCGCCTTGGAAACTATCTTTCTTGTAGTATTAATAATTACCTCTCTCTCCTACCTACCTTCCATAATTGGACTAGTTGTGAATGCTGCACCTTGTATGTAGACTCCTCAATGGGCAAGTGGCTTACACTGTGGCATTATGACTCCTTAATAACACAATATCTTGTACCTTGTATCTTGCTCTCCAGAATGGAATCACTCACTCAATCATCACACTGCCTCCTGTTTGGACCAGGTGTATTTATATCCTGAACCAAACCATAACGGTAAGCAAGAGTCCTCTCATTTCCCTCTTATATATGGGAAATTATCACTGCTCCCCCTCACGTTCAATCATCCCACTGCCGTCTGTTTGGATTAGGTGTATTTAATCCTAAACCAAACTGTAACGGTAAGCAAGAGTCCTTTCCTTTCCCTCTTAATATATGGGGAAGTCTCACTACTCCCCCTTACGTTAACCTCATAGGACTTTAGAGTGGCACCTTCTAAAAGCATATAGACAAGCGCTCTTTCACCTTTTCAAACGGATGATGGTTTGGATTCCTTACCTTACATCATTGGATTAGTCTGAGACAGAAATTAGACAAAAATGGAGGACCGTTCTCTCACACACCAAGCAGTAGGTATTGCTCTCTATAAAGGAACCACTCACTCAATCATCACACTGCCTTACATGGGTACATGTGTTTGGTCCGATGATTCATTGATCCGATACCCCTAACCCCTAACCTAACCATAACCGCAAGCACGGGAGCAGGCGCTAGTCCGAGGTGCGGACGCATATCGTACCAATGCCCCGTCGGACCATAGTATGCCTCCCGCCTTACATTCAGATTAGGTGGGTTTAAATCCTAAACCCAACCAGGACGGTAGGCAATAGCCCTTTCATTTCCCTCCTTATCATAGGAGAATTCTCACTGTTCCCCCTCACCTTCACCTCGTAATACTTTAGATGGGCACATTCCTCTGAGTATCGCCGTGCTCCTGAAGGGCGCACGCTCCTGATAGGGTGAAAGAAGAATCCTCATATCTGATATTCTCACACTGCCTCACAATCGGATTAGGTTTATTTTAATTCCAAACCCAACCAGGACGGTAAGCAAAAGTCCTTTCATTTCCCTCCTTATTATAGGAGAGTTCTCATCGCTCCCCTTTGCCCTTACCTCGCAATAGGTACTTTAGATTGGCACATTTCTCTTAGTATCACCATGCGCCCTAAGGGCGCACGCTCCAGATAGGGTGAAAGAAGAATCCTCATATCTGATATTCTCACACTGCCTTACAATCGGATTAGGTTTATTTAAATCCCAACCCAACCAGGACGTCAAGCAAAAGTCCTTTCATTTCCCTCCTTATTATAGGGGAGTTCTCATCGCTCCCCTTTGCATTTACCTCGCAATAGGTACTTTAGATTGGCACATTTCTCTTAGTATCACCATGCGCCCGAAGGGCGCACGCTCCAGATGGCGTGAGATGATTATTATTAGTATTATCATCTCTTAGTATTGCCCTATGCTCATGTTTATCCTAGTAAGTGGGAGATTTGGTGGGCCATGTGAAGGAGTAAGCTCAGATAAGGAAAATCGGAATGTGACCTTTGAGGATCTTACACACCCACATGTCCTACTATTTTTCCTCCACTCGCCCTGCCCCTTACTTTAGAGTCTGTGGAAATTAATTTCCATTTGATTATTTTCTGTCACTTAGAACCGGGTTGGATGGTTGGCTAGTAAAAACATACATAGCACAGTGCCCTTACCCCATTTCCATAAAAATCTATAGCCGGTCTTGTGTCTGGGTTGACCGGATCAGGGTCCCGGCTGAGATTATTGTCTCCGGTCCTTTATGGGGTTTCTCTTTGTCACAACCTAACCCGCGAAAGGCTGGTATGTTTTGAGAGCCAATCATTCCTTCCTTCAAGTGGGCTTATACTACAGTATGGGACATACTCTCATAATTCTCTATATGAAGTTGTGGAGTGCCCTTGCATAATTTTACAGAGCCCCCATTTAAAGTGTCCAGGAGAGGGCGCCATAGGGTCTAAATTATTTATATCTTCCTACAGTTCTGTGGAAATGGTGTCATTCCAGACTGTCTCCTTTAGTTATTAGGCCCTAACCCTGTTAGGATGATACCTTACCCTTCTGGCTACTCCATCTTAGTGTTACATGAATTTATTGTAACCGGTCCCACCTGGATGAATGTATATAATACTCATCATTTCAAAACACCTTCTCTTCTCCCCTCGGGATAGCCCTGTGTGGATCCTGGAACAGAGTGGCATTCGATGAACACCCCATACCACCGCTGTTCAGATGCGACGGACCTGACGGTGTGTCGGTTTTTAGTTTAGATACTTCCTAACACGGGAACAAATGGACCTCTTCTTGGAGCCCATGCCGCCTAGCCGACCAGTGTGGATACGGAGTTCTGAGAGACTGAAGGAGAAACGCTTTAGCTGTTGGTGCCGCCCTGTGGAAGAATAGTTATTCCCCTCCTGGGAAAGTGTGCCATTTTATGTCATGTCATCCAATTGGATTGTGTTGTTTATATTACAACAGGGATGTGCCCTTATCACCATTAGACAAATGGTGTTTATTACCCTTACATATAGGAATGAGAACGGACCCTAGATGATGTGCCCTGATCACTATTAGACATAGGGTACTTTTTACCCCTACATACCGGGAGGATATAATATGCCCTGACCACGCCCCACGTGGCAGGCGTTTTATTATTAATGTTACCCCTATTACCTTTACATATAGGAATGAGAACGGACCCTATATTATGTGCCCGGATCACTATTAGACATAGGGTACTTTTTACCCCTACATACCGGGAGGATATAACATGCCCTGACCACGCCCCACGTGGCAGGCGTTTCATTAGTAGTGTTACCTCTATTACCTTTACATATAGGAATGAGAACGGACCCTAGATCATGTGCCCTGATCACTATTAGACAATATGGTGTTTATTACCCTTACATACTGGTATGAGAACGGATCCTGATGAAGCACCTGCATAATTATTCCATTTATACTTGAATTGTGTGCCTTATATTGCAACAAGTGTGTGCCTTGATCACTATTAAACAAATGGTGTTGATTACCTCTCCATACCGGGGTTAATATATACATGCATGAGATCTAGACATGAGTGCCTCTGGACTGTAAGAGATAACCAAGAACAGTTATGATTGTTAAATACCAGAAATTAGTTTATGCTGTCACTAGGGGGTGGCCACTAGGATTGCTGTGACGGCCCTGTGCACGTGCCTCAGAAGAGCAGAACAAGAAAGTCCCTTGGACTTCCTGTCCCAGTTATATCATATATTCTCAGTGCAACCTTTTTATTCATAGTTCCTTCCTCTTGACATCCCAGTCCCTTATTTCATCCTCATACATGGGTTATAATATGTATCTGACTGTCCTTACACTGTGGGGACTTAGGTCTCCCTTCTACTTGTTTTAATTAATGGTTTAGTGTCAGAATCCTCCGGGTTTTCCATGCTATTGCAGGGGTGGCCACTAGGGCACACCTCGGCGCGGACGTCCCTGGAAGCCAGTCTCCTGTCCCTGGCTTCGTGGTAAGTGGTGCTGCTCCAGTTCTCTCCCCTTCCATCCGTCTACTATTGTGTGTTGGTGGTTCCTTGCTAATATCTATGGCCCTGGGTCATTAGACATCAACTAGGTGTGTCTATTCAAGTGATATGTGTTGCCTGTTATCATTGTAAAAGTTCGTTTTTTCACCCCTTCACCCAGCAAAGTGGCTGGCTTAGCTAATGGCTAATGGTAGGTTAGCCTACTGTTCTTCGCGTCGTGTGTCCTGACAGCACGTGTGTTTCCATCATTGACTTGGTCCATGCCCTGGTTCTAATGCCCTTGGTTAGGTCTCCCCATTAGACCCCTTGTATCTACTTTTCATTGTCCTTAAATATAATTCCTTTTGAGAGGGTCTCTTCCATGAGACTGGGGTCCCTACCTAGCTTTCAAAATGGAGGATTCACCCTCCTCCAGATCACCTGTTAGACAACCTACAAACGTTCTTGCCCTTGCATTTCCATCACAATAGCTGTGGAAAAAGCTTCACTGGCCCTAAAGCCTTGGTTGCATTATCTAAATAAACCTCTTTGGGAGATACCCCTTTCTGGGTTTCACCGGGTAGAGTTTTTGGCATTATTAGGGCCATCTTCAATCATTTTGGCCTTCCTACTATTTCTGTGCTGCATCCATTAGGCCCTTCATCATCACCTCATTATTATTATCATTATTATTATATTATTATTATTCTCATTGTCATTATTATTATTATTTTCCCTCTCTCCCCCATGACCGGACGGTCAAAAACCTACCATTGTAATATATAATGTACAGTGTATGGCTTATATATATTATATTCGGACTAGGGTTGGTACTTGTCTTAGCTCCTGCCTGGCATTCCCGTGCCCCATGCGGCTGCACACAGGGGGTTGCCCGTGTTGTCTCATCTCAATTCCTTAAGCTGCCTTTACTTGTCGACCCTCCCTAAGGGCGCGTTACCTGACAGTAGCTGGTCATCCACCCCTCCTCTGACCCGCCCTCTGGTCCAGACCTGCAGGTTTCCCGCGCCACCAAATTGTTTGATCGATTCGCGCTCCAGAGGTGAGTTCACGAGGTCAAAGTGTTGTGACCTTCGGTCGATCTACTAGACATGTTCCCCTCATTCCATTATTATCATTATTATTATTATTATTATTATTTTGCCCTCCGGGAGGTAGTCCTCCGCCTCCCCTCATGTCATAGAGACCCTGCCCATATCCGTTTGCTGGCGTGCTCCTCGGAGTGTAGCCGCGTGCCTGCGGCACGCTCCAGATTATTTAAGAACTGTCCTTAGTCATTATCCCTTCTATCCCATAGACAAACACCCATTCATCCTTACTCAGGCACACTTTAGATTATTTAAGTCTAGTGTTTATGCCCCTGTTATAGCCTGGCTGCCACACTCATTTCCTATCCCTGACCCTAACCGCACCCAGGAAGTGCCAGTTTTCCTTCCCTCTCCATATATGGAGTGTCCTCCTAACCGCAAGCAGAAGCACTTGCCCTCCTGGAGATAGTCCTACTGCCTCCCCTCATGTCATAGAGACCCTGCCCATATCCGTTTGCTGGCATGCTCCTCGGAGTGTAGCCGCGTGCCTGCGGCACGCTCCAGATTATTTAAGAACTGTCCTTAGTTATTATCCCTTCTATCCCATAGACAAACACCCATCCATCCTTACTCAGGCACACTTTAGATTATGGAAGTCTAGTGCTTATGCCCCTGTTATAGCCTGGCCGTCACACTAATTTCCTATCCCTGACCCTAACCGCACCCAGGAAGTGCCAGTTTTCCTTCCCTCTCCATATATGGAGTGTCCTCCTTAACCTCTCGTAGGTTTGGTCCAAAATGGGACTAGGTCTCTCTGAATCCCAACCTGACCTTAACCGCAAGCAGAAGCACTTGCCCTCCTGGAGATAGTCCTACTGCCTCCCCTCATGTCATAGAGACCCTGCCCATATCCGTTTGCTGGCATGCTCCTCGGAGTGTAGCCGCGTGCCTGCGGCACGCTCCAGATTATTTAAGAACTGTCCTTAGTTATTATCCCTTCTATCCCATAGACAAACACCCATCCATCCTTACTCAGGCACACTTTAGATTATGGAAGTCTAGTGCTTATGCCCCTGTTATAGCCTGGCCGTCACACTAATTTCCTATCCCTGACCCTAACCGCACCCAGGAAGTGCCAGTTTTCCTTCCCTCTCCATATATGGAGTGTCCTCCTTAACCTCTCGTAGGTTTGGTCCAAAATGGGACTAGGTCTCTCTGAATCCCAAACCTTACCTTAACCGCAAGCAGAAGCACTGGCCCTCCTGGAGGTAGTCCTACCGCCTCCCCTCATGACATAGAAACCCTGCCCATGTCCGTTTGCTGGCATGCTCCCCGGAGTATTGCCGCGTGCCTACGGCACGCTTCAGATTAGTTAAGAACTGTCCTTAGACCAGTGGCCTGTATCCGCCTGTTACCTTGTAAGTACCAACCCTCCGTTATTATTATCCTCTCTATCCCATAGACAAACACCTATTCATCCTTACTCACCTGCTGTGCCCTTGTGATGTTCACCCTGTTTCCTTCCCATATGACCTCCTTGTTTTCACCATCTATCTCGCCTTAAGGCTCCCCTCCTTGCCAAAAAAGCTCCCATAATATGCCTGATTGAATTACGGAAAACACACCCAGAGTTGAGGCGTCTCTCTGGGTGGGCAAAGCTCGATCAATATGGGTTAGGGTGTCTAGATTCCAATGGCCAGAAACATCCATTCCCATCTCGAGCAGAATCTACTGACGATGTTTTTCCGAAATTGACAACTTATTTGACCTTATAAACGTCTGGAGACTCTATCTCCGTGGTCCTATTTTTAAAAAAATTAGACTTCCCTTCCTCATGATAGCCCAACCTTTATTTCCACGGACATAGAGCTGACCAGTTCTTCAATTTACTATACCCTCTCAGGATATCCTGCCGCCTTGGAAACTATCTTTCTTGTAGTATTAATAATTACCTCTCTCTCCTACCTACCTTCCATAATTGGACTAGTTGTGAATGCTGCACCTTGTATGTAGACTCCTCAATGGGCAAGTGGCTTACACTGTGGCATTATGACTCCTTAATAACACAATATCTTGTACCTTGTATCTTGCTCTCCAGAATGGAATCACTCACTCAATCATCACACTGCCTCCTGTTTGGACCAGGTGTATTTATATCCTGAACCAAACCATAACGGTAAGCAAGAGTCCTCTCATTTCCCTCTTATATATGGGAAATTATCACTGCTCCCCCTCACGTTCAATCATCCCACTGCCGTCTGTTTGGATTAGGTGTATTTAATCCTAAACCAAACTGTAACGGTAAGCAAGAGTCCTTTCCTTTCCCTCTTAATATATGGGGAAGTCTCACTACTCCCCCTTACGTTAACCTCATAGGACTTTAGAGTGGCACCTTCTAAAAGCATATAGACAAGCGCTCTTTCACCTTTTCAAACGGATGATGGTTTGGATTCCTTACCTTACATCATTGGATTAGTCTGAGACAGAAATTAGACAAAAATGGAGGACCGTTCTCTCACACACCAAGCAGTAGGTATTGCTCTCTATAAAGGAACCACTCACTCAATCATCACACTGCCTTACATGGGTACATGTGTTTGGTCCGATGATTCATTGATCCGATACCCCTAACCCCTAACCTAACCATAACCGCAAGCACGGGAGCAGGCGCTAGTCCGAGGTGCGGACGCATATCGTACCAATGCCCCGTCGGACCATAGTATGCCTCCCGCCTTACATTCAGATTAGGTGGGTTTAAATCCTAAACCCAACCAGGACGGTAGGCAATAGCCCTTTCATTTCCCTCCTTATCATAGGAGAATTCTCACTGTTCCCCCTCACCTTCACCTCGTAATACTTTAGATGGGCACATTCCTCTGAGTATCGCCGTGCTCCTGAAGGGCGCACGCTCCTGATAGGGTGAAAGAAGAATCCTCATATCTGATATTCTCACACTGCCTCACAATCGGATTAGGTTTATTTTAATTCCAAACCCAACCAGGACGGTAAGCAAAAGTCCTTTCATTTCCCTCCTTATTATAGGAGAGTTCTCATCGCTCCCCTTTGCCCTTACCTCGCAATAGGTACTTTAGATTGGCACATTTCTCTTAGTATCACCATGCGCCCTAAGGGCGCACGCTCCAGATAGGGTGAAAGAAGAATCCTCATATCTGATATTCTCACACTGCCTTACAATCGGATTAGGTTTATTTAAATCCCAACCCAACCAGGACGTCAAGCAAAAGTCCTTTCATTTCCCTCCTTATTATAGGGGAGTTCTCATCGCTCCCCTTTGCATTTACCTCGCAATAGGTACTTTAGATTGGCACATTTCTCTTAGTATCACCATGCGCCCGAAGGGCGCACGCTCCAGATGGCGTGAGATGATTATTATTAGTATTATCATCTCTTAGTATTGCCCTATGCTCATGTTTATCCTAGTGAGTGGGAGATTTGGTGGGCCATGTGAAGGAGTAAGCTCAGATAAGGAAAATCGGAATGTGACCTTTGAGGATCTTACACACCCACATGTCCTACTATTTTTCCTCCACTCGCCCTGCCCCTTACTTTAGAGTCTGTGGAAATTAATTTCCATTTGATTATTTTCTGTCACTTAGAACCGGGTTGGATGGTTGGCTAGTAAAAACATACATAGCACAGTGCCCTTACCCCATTTCCATAAAAATCTATAGCCGGTCTTGTGTCTGGGTTGACCGGATCAGGGTCCCGGCTGAGATTATTGTCTCCGGTCCTTTATGGGGTTTCTCTTTGTCACAACCTAACCCGCGAAAGGCTGGTATGTTTTGAGAGCCAATCATTCCTTCCTTCAAGTGGGCTTATACTACAGTATGGGACATACTCTCATAATTCTCTATATGAAGTTGTGGAGTGCCCTTGCATAATTTTACAGAGCCCCCATTTAAAGTGTCCAGGAGAGGGCGCCATAGGGTCTAAATTATTTATATCTTCCTACAGTTCTGTGGAAATGGTGTCATTCCAGACTGTCTCCTTTAGTTATTAGGCCCTAACCCTGTTAGGATGATACCTTACCCTTCTGGCTACTCCATCTTAGTGTTACATGAATTTATTGTAACCGGTCCCACCTGGATGAATGTATATAATACTCATCATTTCAAAACACCTTCTCTTCTCCCCTCGGGATAGCCCTGTGTGGATCCTGGAACAGAGTGGCATTCGATGAACACCCCATACCACCGCTGTTCAGATGCGACGGACCTGACGGTGTGTCGGTTTTTAGTTTAGATACTTCCTAACACGGGAACAAATGGACCTCTTCTTGGAGCCCATGCCGCCTAGCCGACCAGTGTGGATACGGAGTTCTGAGAGACTGAAGGAGAAACGCTTTAGCTGTTGGTGCCGCCCTGTGGAAGAATAGTTATTCCCCTCCTGGGAAAGTGTGCCATTTTATGTCATGTCATCCAATTGGATTGTGTTGTTTATATTACAACAGGGATGTGCCCTTATCACCATTAGACAAATGGTGTTTATTACCCTTACATATAGGAATGAGAACGGACCCTAGATGATGTGCCCTGATCACTATTAGACATAGGGTACTTTTTACCCCTACATACCGGGAGGATATAATATGCCCTGACCACGCCCCACGTGGCAGGCGTTTTATTATTAATGTTACCCCTATTACCTTTACATATAGGAATGAGAACGGACCCTATATTATGTGCCCGGATCACTATTAGACATAGGGTACTTTTTACCCCTACATACCGGGAGGATATAACATGCCCTGACCACGCCCCACGTGGCAGGCGTTTCATTAGTAGTGTTACCTCTATTACCTTTACATATAGGAATGAGAACGGACCCTAGATCATGTGCCCTGATCACTATTAGACAATATGGTGTTTATTACCCTTACATACTGGTATGAGAACGGATCCTGATGAAGCACCTGCATAATTATTCCATTTATACTTGAATTGTGTGCCTTATATTGCAACAAGTGTGTGCCTTGATCACTATTAAACAAATGGTGTTGATTACCTCTCCATACCGGGGTTAATATATACATGCATGAGATCTAGACATGAGTGCCTCTGGACTGTAAGAGATAACCAAGAACAGTTATGATTGTTAAATACCAGAAATTAGTTTATGCTGTCACTAGGGGGTGGCCACTAGGATTGCTGTGACGGCCCTGTGCACGTGCCTCAGAAGAGCAGAACAAGAAAGTCCCTTGGACTTCCTGTCCCAGTTATATCATATATTCTCAGTGCAACCTTTTTATTCATAGTTCCTTCCTCTTGACATCCCAGTCCCTTATTTCATCCTCATACATTGGTTATAATATGTATCTGACTGTCCTTACACTGTGGGGACTTAGGTCTCCCTTCTACTTGTTTTAATTAATGGTTTAGTGTCAGAATCCTCCGGGTTTTCCATGCTATTGCAGGGGTGGCCACTAGGGCACACCTCGGCGCGGACGTCCCTGGAAGCCAGTCTCCTGTCCCTGGCTTCGTGGTAAGTGGTGCTGCTCCAGTTCTCTCCCCTTCCATCCGTCTACTATTGTGTGTTGGTGGTTCCTTGCTAATATCTATGGCCCTGGGTCATTAGACATCAACTAGGTGTGTCTATTCAAGTGATATGTGTTGCCTGTTATCATTGTAAAAGTTCGTTTTTTCACCCCTTCACCCAGCAAAGTGGCTGGCTTAGCTAATGGCTAATGGTAGGTTAGCCTACTGTTCTTCGCGTCGTGTGTCCTGACAGCACGTGTGTTTCCATCATTGACTTGGTCCATGCCCTGGTTCTAATGCCCTTGGTTAGGTCTCCCCATTAGACCCCTTGTATCTACTTTTCATTGTCCTTAAATATAATTCCTTTTGAGAGGGTCTCTTCCATGAGACTGGGGTCCCTACCTAGCTTTCAAAATGGAGGATTCACCCTCCTCCAGATCACCTGTTAGACAACCTACAAACGTTCTTGCCCTTGCATTTCCATCACAATAGCTGTGGAAAAAGCTTCACTGGCCCTAAAGCCTTGGTTGCATTATCTAAATAAACCTCTTTGGGAGATACCCCTTTCTGGGTTTCACCGGGTAGAGTTTTTGGCATTATTAGGGCCATCTTCAATCATTTTGGCCTTCCTACTATTTCTGTGCTGCATCCATTAGGCCCTTCATCATCACCTCATTATTATTATCATTATTATTATATTATTATTATTCTCATTGTCATTATTATTATTATTTTCCCTCTCTCCCCCATGACCGGACGGTCAAAAACCTACCATTGTAATATATAATGTACAGTGTATGGCTTATATATATTATATTCGGACTAGGGTTGGTACTTGTCTTAGCTCCTGCCTGGCATTCCCGTGCCCCATGCGGCTGCACACAGGGGGTTGCCCGTGTTGTCTCATCTCAATTCCTTAAGCTGCCTTTACTTGTCGACCCTCCCTAAGGGCGCGTTACCTGACAGTAGCTGGTCATCCACCCCTCCTCTGACCCGCCCTCTGGTCCAGACCTGCAGGTTTCCCGCGCCACCAAATTGTTTGATCGATTCGCGCTCCAGAGGTGAGTTCACGAGGTCAAAGTGTTGTGACCTTCGGTCGATCTACTAGACATGTTCCCCTCATTCCATTATTATCATTATTATTATTATTATTATTATTTTGCCCTCCGGGAGGTAGTCCTCCGCCTCCCCTCATGTCATAGAGACCCTGCCCATATCCGTTTGCTGGCGTGCTCCTCGGAGTGTAGCCGCGTGCCTGCGGCACGCTCCAGATTATTTAAGAACTGTCCTTAGTCATTATCCCTTCTATCCCATAGACAAACACCCATTCATCCTTACTCAGGCACACTTTAGATTATTTAAGTCTAGTGTTTATGCCCCTGTTATAGCCTGGCTGCCACACTCATTTCCTATCCCTGACCCTAACCGCACCCAGGAAGTGCCAGTTTTCCTTCCCTCTCCATATATGGAGTGTCCTCCTAACCGCAAGCAGAAGCACTTGCCCTCCTGGAGATAGTCCTACTGCCTCCCCTCATGTCATAGAGACCCTGCCCATATCCGTTTGCTGGCATGCTCCTCGGAGTGTAGCCGCGTGCCTGCGGCACGCTCCAGATTATTTAAGAACTGTCCTTAGTTATTATCCCTTCTATCCCATAGACAAACACCCATCCATCCTTACTCAGGCACACTTTAGATTATGGAAGTCTAGTGCTTATGCCCCTGTTATAGCCTGGCCGTCACACTAATTTCCTATCCCTGACCCTAACCGCACCCAGGAAGTGCCAGTTTTCCTTCCCTCTCCATATATGGAGTGTCCTCCTTAACCTCTCGTAGGTTTGGTCCAAAATGGGACTAGGTCTCTCTGAATCCCAACCTGACCTTAACCGCAAGCAGAAGCACTTGCCCTCCTGGAGATAGTCCTACTGCCTCCCCTCATGTCATAGAGACCCTGCCCATATCCGTTTGCTGGCATGCTCCTCGGAGTGTAGCCGCGTGCCTGCGGCACGCTCCAGATTATTTAAGAACTGTCCTTAGTTATTATCCCTTCTATCCCATAGACAAACACCCATCCATCCTTACTCAGGCACACTTTAGATTATGGAAGTCTAGTGCTTATGCCCCTGTTATAGCCTGGCCGTCACACTAATTTCCTATCCCTGACCCTAACCGCACCCAGGAAGTGCCAGTTTTCCTTCCCTCTCCATATATGGAGTGTCCTCCTTAACCTCTCGTAGGTTTGGTCCAAAATGGGACTAGGTCTCTCTGAATCCCAAACCTTACCTTAACCGCAAGCAGAAGCACTGGCCCTCCTGGAGGTAGTCCTACCGCCTCCCCTCATGACATAGAAACCCTGCCCATGTCCGTTTGCTGGCATGCTCCCCGGAGTATTGCCGCGTGCCTACGGCACGCTTCAGATTAGTTAAGAACTGTCCTTAGACCAGTGGCCTGTATCCGCCTGTTACCTTGTAAGTACCAACCCTCCGTTATTATTATCCTCTCTATCCCATAGACAAACACCTATTCATCCTTACTCACCTGCTGTGCCCTTGTGATGTTCACCCTGTTTCCTTCCCATATGACCTCCTTGTTTTCACCATCTATCTCGCCTTAAGGCTCCCCTCCTTGCCAAAAAAGCTCCCATAATATGCCTGATTGAATTACGGAAAACACACCCAGAGTTGAGGCGTCTCTCTGGGTGGGCAAAGCTCGATCAATATGGGTTAGGGTGTCTAGATTCCAATGGCCAGAAACATCCATTCCCATCTCGAGCAGAATCTACTGACGATGTTTTTCCGAAATTGACAACTTATTTGACCTTATAAACGTCTGGAGACTCTATCTCCGTGGTCCTATTTTTAAAAAAATTAGACTTCCCTTCCTCATGATAGCCCAACCTTTATTTCCACGGACATAGAGCTGACCAGTTCTTCAATTTACTATACCCTCTCAGGATATCCTGCCGCCTTGGAAACTATCTTTCTTGTAGTATTAATAATTACCTCTCTCTCCTACCTACCTTCCATAATTGGACTAGTTGTGAATGCTGCACCTTGTATGTAGACTCCTCAATGGGCAAGTGGCTTACACTGTGGCATTATGACTCCTTAATAACACAATATCTTGTACCTTGTATCTTGCTCTCCAGAATGGAATCACTCACTCAATCATCACACTGCCTCCTGTTTGGACCAGGTGTATTTATATCCTGAACCAAACCATAACGGTAAGCAAGAGTCCTCTCATTTCCCTCTTATATATGGGAAATTATCACTGCTCCCCCTCACGTTCAATCATCCCACTGCCGTCTGTTTGGATTAGGTGTATTTAATCCTAAACCAAACTGTAACGGTAAGCAAGAGTCCTTTCCTTTCCCTCTTAATATATGGGGAAGTCTCACTACTCCCCCTTACGTTAACCTCATAGGACTTTAGAGTGGCACCTTCTAAAAGCATATAGACAAGCGCTCTTTCACCTTTTCAAACGGATGATGGTTTGGATTCCTTACCTTACATCATTGGATTAGTCTGAGACAGAAATTAGACAAAAATGGAGGACCGTTCTCTCACACACCAAGCAGTAGGTATTGCTCTCTATAAAGGAACCACTCACTCAATCATCACACTGCCTTACATGGGTACATGTGTTTGGTCCGATGATTCATTGATCCGATACCCCTAACCCCTAACCTAACCATAACCGCAAGCACGGGAGCAGGCGCTAGTCCGAGGTGCGGACGCATATCGTACCAATGCCCCGTCGGACCATAGTATGCCTCCCGCCTTACATTCAGATTAGGTGGGTTTAAATCCTAAACCCAACCAGGACGGTAGGCAATAGCCCTTTCATTTCCCTCCTTATCATAGGAGAATTCTCACTGTTCCCCCTCACCTTCACCTCGTAATACTTTAGATGGGCACATTCCTCTGAGTATCGCCGTGCTCCTGAAGGGCGCACGCTCCTGATAGGGTGAAAGAAGAATCCTCATATCTGATATTCTCACACTGCCTCACAATCGGATTAGGTTTATTTTAATTCCAAACCCAACCAGGACGGTAAGCAAAAGTCCTTTCATTTCCCTCCTTATTATAGGAGAGTTCTCATCGCTCCCCTTTGCCCTTACCTCGCAATAGGTACTTTAGATTGGCACATTTCTCTTAGTATCACCATGCGCCCTAAGGGCGCACGCTCCAGCTAGGGTGAAAGAAGAATCCTCATATCTGATATTCTCACACTGCCTTACAATCGGATTAGGTTTATTTAAATCCCAACCCAACCAGGACGTCAAGCAAAAGTCCTTTCATTTCCCTCCTTATTATAGGGGAGTTCTCATCGCTCCCCTTTGCATTTACCTCGCAATAGGTACTTTAGATTGGCACATTTCTCTTAGTATCACCATGCGCCCGAAGGGCGCACGCTCCAGATGGCGTGAGATGATTATTATTAGTATTATCATCTCTTAGTATTGCCCTATGCTCATGTTTATCCTAGTGAGTGGGAGATTTGGTGGGCCATGTGAAGGAGTAAGCTCAGATAAGGAAAATCGGAATGTGACCTTTGAGGATCTTACACACCCACATGTCCTACTATTTTTCCTCCACTCGCCCTGCCCCTTACTTTAGAGTCTGTGGAAATTAATTTCCATTTGATTATTTTCTGTCACTTAGAACCGGGTTGGATGGTTGGCTAGTAAAAACATACATAGCACAGTGCCCTTACCCCATTTCCATAAAAATCTATAGCCGGTCTTGTGTCTGGGTTGACCGGATCAGGGTCCCGGCTGAGATTATTGTCTCCGGTCCTTTATGGGGTTTCTCTTTGTCACAACCTAACCCGCGAAAGGCTGGTATGTTTTGAGAGCCAATCATTCCTTCCTTCAAGTGGGCTTATACTACAGTATGGGACATACTCTCATAATTCTCTATATGAAGTTGTGGAGTGCCCTTGCATAATTTTACAGAGCCCCCATTTAAAGTGTCCAGGAGAGGGCGCCATAGGGTCTAAATTATTTATATCTTCCTACAGTTCTGTGGAAATGGTGTCATTCCAGACTGTCTCCTTTAGTTATTAGGCCCTAACCCTGTTAGGATGATACCTTACCCTTCTGGCTACTCCATCTTAGTGTTACATGAATTTATTGTAACCGGTCCCACCTGGATGAATGTATATAATACTCATCATTTCAAAACACCTTCTCTTCTCCCCTCGGGATAGCCCTGTGTGGATCCTGGAACAGAGTGGCATTCGATGAACACCCCATACCACCGCTGTTCAGATGCGACGGACCTGACGGTGTGTCGGTTTTTAGTTTAGATACTTCCTAACACGGGAACAAATGGACCTCTTCTTGGAGCCCATGCCGCCTAGCCGACCAGTGTGGATACGGAGTTCTGAGAGACTGAAGGAGAAACGCTTTAGCTGTTGGTGCCGCCCTGTGGAAGAATAGTTATTCCCCTCCTGGGAAAGTGTGCCATTTTATGTCATGTCATCCAATTGGATTGTGTTGTTTATATTACAACAGGGATGTGCCCTTATCACCATTAGACAAATGGTGTTTATTACCCTTACATATAGGAATGAGAACGGACCCTAGATGATGTGCCCTGATCACTATTAGACATAGGGTACTTTTTACCCCTACATACCGGGAGGATATAATATGCCCTGACCACGCCCCACGTGGCAGGCGTTTTATTATTAATGTTACCCCTATTACCTTTACATATAGGAATGAGAACGGACCCTATATTATGTGCCCGGATCACTATTAGACATAGGGTACTTTTTACCCCTACATACCGGGAGGATATAACATGCCCTGACCACGCCCCACGTGGCAGGCGTTTCATTAGTAGTGTTACCTCTATTACCTTTACATATAGGAATGAGAACGGACCCTAGATCATGTGCCCTGATCACTATTAGACAATATGGTGTTTATTACCCTTACATACTGGTATGAGAACGGATCCTGATGAAGCACCTGCATAATTATTCCATTTATACTTGAATTGTGTGCCTTATATTGCAACAAGTGTGTGCCTTGATCACTATTAAACAAATGGTGTTGATTACCTCTCCATACCGGGGTTAATATATACATGCATGAGATCTAGACATGAGTGCCTCTGGACTGTAAGAGATAACCAAGAACAGTTATGATTGTTAAATACCAGAAATTAGTTTATGCTGTCACTAGGGGGTGGCCACTAGGATTGCTGTGACGGCCCTGTGCACGTGCCTCAGAAGAGCAGAACAAGAAAGTCCCTTGGACTTCCTGTCCCAGTTATATCATATATTCTCAGTGCAACCTTTTTATTCATAGTTCCTTCCTCTTGACATCCCAGTCCCTTATTTCATCCTCATACATGGGTTATAATATGTATCTGACTGTCCTTACACTGTGGGGACTTAGGTCTCCCTTCTACTTGTTTTAATTAATGGTTTAGTGTCAGAATCCTCCGGGTTTTCCATGCTATTGCAGGGGTGGCCACTAGGGCACACCTCGGCGCGGACGTCCCTGGAAGCCAGTCTCCTGTCCCTGGCTTCGTGGTAAGTGGTGCTGCTCCAGTTCTCTCCCCTTCCATCCGTCTACTATTGTGTGTTGGTGGTTCCTTGCTAATATCTATGGCCCTGGGTCATTAGACATCAACTAGGTGTGTCTATTCAAGTGATATGTGTTGCCTGTTATCATTGTAAAAGTTCGTTTTTTCACCCCTTCACCCAGCAAAGTGGCTGGCTTAGCTAATGGCTAATGGTAGGTTAGCCTACTGTTCTTCGCGTCGTGTGTCCTGACAGCACGTGTGTTTCCATCATTGACTTGGTCCATGCCCTGGTTCTAATGCCCTTGGTTAGGTCTCCCCATTAGACCCCTTGTATCTACTTTTCATTGTCCTTAAATATAATTCCTTTTGAGAGGGTCTCTTCCATGAGACTGGGGTCCCTACCTAGCTTTCAAAATGGAGGATTCACCCTCCTCCAGATCACCTGTTAGACAACCTACAAACGTTCTTGCCCTTGCATTTCCATCACAATAGCTGTGGAAAAAGCTTCACTGGCCCTAAAGCCTTGGTTGCATTATCTAAATAAACCTCTTTGGGAGATACCCCTTTCTGGGTTTCACCGGGTAGAGTTTTTGGCATTATTAGGGCCATCTTCAATCATTTTGGCCTTCCTACTATTTCTGTGCTGCATCCATTAGGCCCTTCATCATCACCTCATTATTATTATCATTATTATTATATTATTATTATTCTCATTGTCATTATTATTATTATTTTCCCTCTCTCCCCCATGACCGGACGGTCAAAAACCTACCATTGTAATATATAATGTACAGTGTATGGCTTATATATATTATATTCGGACTAGGGTTGGTACTTGTCTTAGCTCCTGCCTGGCATTCCCGTGCCCCATGCGGCTGCACACAGGGGGTTGCCCGTGTTGTCTCATCTCAATTCCTTAAGCTGCCTTTACTTGTCGACCCTCCCTAAGGGCGCGTTACCTGACAGTAGCTGGTCATCCACCCCTCCTCTGACCCGCCCTCTGGTCCAGACCTGCAGGTTTCCCGCGCCACCAAATTGTTTGATCGATTCGCGCTCCAGAGGTGAGTTCACGAGGTCAAAGTGTTGTGACCTTCGGTCGATCTACTAGACATGTTCCCCTCATTCCATTATTATCATTATTATTATTATTATTATTATTTTGCCCTCCGGGAGGTAGTCCTCCGCCTCCCCTCATGTCATAGAGACCCTGCCCATATCCGTTTGCTGGCGTGCTCCTCGGAGTGTAGCCGCGTGCCTGCGGCACGCTCCAGATTATTTAAGAACTGTCCTTAGTCATTATCCCTTCTATCCCATAGACAAACACCCATTCATCCTTACTCAGGCACACTTTAGATTATTTAAGTCTAGTGTTTATGCCCCTGTTATAGCCTGGCTGCCACACTCATTTCCTATCCCTGACCCTAACCGCACCCAGGAAGTGCCAGTTTTCCTTCCCTCTCCATATATGGAGTGTCCTCCTAACCGCAAGCAGAAGCACTTGCCCTCCTGGAGATAGTCCTACTGCCTCCCCTCATGTCATAGAGACCCTGCCCATATCCGTTTGCTGGCATGCTCCTCGGAGTGTAGCCGCGTGCCTGCGGCACGCTCCAGATTATTTAAGAACTGTCCTTAGTTATTATCCCTTCTATCCCATAGACAAACACCCATCCATCCTTACTCAGGCACACTTTAGATTATGGAAGTCTAGTGCTTATGCCCCTGTTATAGCCTGGCCGTCACACTAATTTCCTATCCCTGACCCTAACCGCACCCAGGAAGTGCCAGTTTTCCTTCCCTCTCCATATATGGAGTGTCCTCCTTAACCTCTCGTAGGTTTGGTCCAAAATGGGACTAGGTCTCTCTGAATCCCAACCTGACCTTAACCGCAAGCAGAAGCACTTGCCCTCCTGGAGATAGTCCTACTGCCTCCCCTCATGTCATAGAGACCCTGCCCATATCCGTTTGCTGGCATGCTCCTCGGAGTGTAGCCGCGTGCCTGCGGCACGCTCCAGATTATTTAAGAACTGTCCTTAGTTATTATCCCTTCTATCCCATAGACAAACACCCATCCATCCTTACTCAGGCACACTTTAGATTATGGAAGTCTAGTGCTTATGCCCCTGTTATAGCCTGGCCGTCACACTAATTTCCTATCCCTGACCCTAACCGCACCCAGGAAGTGCCAGTTTTCCTTCCCTCTCCATATATGGAGTGTCCTCCTTAACCTCTCGTAGGTTTGGTCCAAAATGGGACTAGGTCTCTCTGAATCCCAAACCTTACCTTAACCGCAAGCAGAAGCACTGGCCCTCCTGGAGGTAGTCCTACCGCCTCCCCTCATGACATAGAAACCCTGCCCATGTCCGTTTGCTGGCATGCTCCCCGGAGTATTGCCGCGTGCCTACGGCACGCTTCAGATTAGTTAAGAACTGTCCTTAGACCAGTGGCCTGTATCCGCCTGTTACCTTGTAAGTACCAACCCTCCGTTATTATTATCCTCTCTATCCCATAGACAAACACCTATTCATCCTTACTCACCTGCTGTGCCCTTGTGATGTTCACCCTGTTTCCTTCCCATATGACCTCCTTGTTTTCACCATCTATCTCGCCTTAAGGCTCCCCTCCTTGCCAAAAAAGCTCCCATAATATGCCTGATTGAATTACGGAAAACACACCCAGAGTTGAGGCGTCTCTCTGGGTGGGCAAAGCTCGATCAATATGGGTTAGGGTGTCTAGATTCCAATGGCCAGAAACATCCATTCCCATCTCGAGCAGAATCTACTGACGATGTTTTTCCGAAATTGACAACTTATTTGACCTTATAAACGTCTGGAGACTCTATCTCCGTGGTCCTATTTTTAAAAAAATTAGACTTCCCTTCCTCATGATAGCCCAACCTTTATTTCCACGGACATAGAGCTGACCAGTTCTTCAATTTACTATACCCTCTCAGGATATCCTGCCGCCTTGGAAACTATCTTTCTTGTAGTATTAATAATTACCTCTCTCTCCTACCTACCTTCCATAATTGGACTAGTTGTGAATGCTGCACCTTGTATGTAGACTCCTCAATGGGCAAGTGGCTTACACTGTGGCATTATGACTCCTTAATAACACAATATCTTGTACCTTGTATCTTGCTCTCCAGAATGGAATCACTCACTCAATCATCACACTGCCTCCTGTTTGGACCAGGTGTATTTATATCCTGAACCAAACCATAACGGTAAGCAAGAGTCCTCTCATTTCCCTCTTATATATGGGAAATTATCACTGCTCCCCCTCACGTTCAATCATCCCACTGCCGTCTGTTTGGATTAGGTGTATTTAATCCTAAACCAAACTGTAACGGTAAGCAAGAGTCCTTTCCTTTCCCTCTTAATATATGGGGAAGTCTCACTACTCCCCCTTACGTTAACCTCATAGGACTTTAGAGTGGCACCTTCTAAAAGCATATAGACAAGCGCTCTTTCACCTTTTCAAACGGATGATGGTTTGGATTCCTTACCTTACATCATTGGATTAGTCTGAGACAGAAATTAGACAAAAATGGAGGACCGTTCTCTCACACACCAAGCAGTAGGTATTGCTCTCTATAAAGGAACCACTCACTCAATCATCACACTGCCTTACATGGGTACATGTGTTTGGTCCGATGATTCATTGATCCGATACCCCTAACCCCTAACCTAACCATAACCGCAAGCACGGGAGCAGGCGCTAGTCCGAGGTGCGGACGCATATCGTACCAATGCCCCGTCGGACCATAGTATGCCTCCCGCCTTACATTCAGATTAGGTGGGTTTAAATCCTAAACCCAACCAGGACGGTAGGCAATAGCCCTTTCATTTCCCTCCTTATCATAGGAGAATTCTCACTGTTCCCCCTCACCTTCACCTCGTAATACTTTAGATGGGCACATTCCTCTGAGTATCGCCGTGCTCCTGAAGGGCGCACGCTCCTGATAGGGTGAAAGAAGAATCCTCATATCTGATATTCTCACACTGCCTCACAATCGGATTAGGTTTATTTTAATTCCAAACCCAACCAGGACGGTAAGCAAAAGTCCTTTCATTTCCCTCCTTATTATAGGAGAGTTCTCATCGCTCCCCTTTGCCCTTACCTCGCAATAGGTACTTTAGATTGGCACATTTCTCTTAGTATCACCATGCGCCCTAAGGGCGCACGCTCCAGATAGGGTGAAAGAAGAATCCTCATATCTGATATTCTCACACTGCCTTACAATCGGATTAGGTTTATTTAAATCCCAACCCAACCAGGACGTCAAGCAAAAGTCCTTTCATTTCCCTCCTTATTATAGGGGAGTTCTCATCGCTCCCCTTTGCATTTACCTCGCAATAGGTACTTTAGATTGGCACATTTCTCTTAGTATCACCATGCGCCCGAAGGGCGCACGCTCCAGATGGCGTGAGATGATTATTATTAGTATTATCATCTCTTAGTATTGCCCTATGCTCATGTTTATCCTAGTGAGTGGGAGATTTGGTGGGCCATGTGAAGGAGTAAGCTCAGATAAGGAAAATCGGAATGTGACCTTTGAGGATCTTACACACCCACATGTCCTACTATTTTTCCTCCACTCGCCCTGCCCCTTACTTTAGAGTCTGTGGAAATTAATTTCCATTTGATTATTTTCTGTCACTTAGAACCGGGTTGGATGGTTGGCTAGTAAAAACATACATAGCACAGTGCCCTTACCCCATTTCCATAAAAATCTATAGCCGGTCTTGTGTCTGGGTTGACCGGATCAGGGTCCCGGCTGAGATTATTGTCTCCGGTCCTTTATGGGGTTTCTCTTTGTCACAACCTAACCCGCGAAAGGCTGGTATGTTTTGAGAGCCAATCATTCCTTCCTTCAAGTGGGCTTATACTACAGTATGGGACATACTCTCATAATTCTCTATATGAAGTTGTGGAGTGCCCTTGCATAATTTTACAGAGCCCCCATTTAAAGTGTCCAGGAGAGGGCGCCATAGGGTCTAAATTATTTATATCTTCCTACAGTTCTGTGGAAATGGTGTCATTCCAGACTGTCTCCTTTAGTTATTAGGCCCTAACCCTGTTAGGATGATACCTTACCCTTCTGGCTACTCCATCTTAGTGTTACATGAATTTATTGTAACCGGTCCCACCTGGATGAATGTATATAATACTCATCATTTCAAAACACCTTCTCTTCTCCCCTCGGGATAGCCCTGTGTGGATCCTGGAACAGAGTGGCATTCGATGAACACCCCATACCACCGCTGTTCAGATGCGACGGACCTGACGGTGTGTCGGTTTTTAGTTTAGATACTTCCTAACACGGGAACAAATGGACCTCTTCTTGGAGCCCATGCCGCCTAGCCGACCAGTGTGGATACGGAGTTCTGAGAGACTGAAGGAGAAACGCTTTAGCTGTTGGTGCCGCCCTGTGGAAGAATAGTTATTCCCCTCCTGGGAAAGTGTGCCATTTTATTATTAATGTTACCCCTATTACCTTTACATATAGGAATGAGAACGGACCCTATATTATGTGCCCGGATCACTATTAGACATAGGGTACTTTTTACCCCTACATACCGGGAGGATATAACATGCCCTGACCACGCCCCACGTGGCAGGCGTTTCATTAGTAGTGTTACCTCTATTACCTTTACATATAGGAATGAGAACGGACCCTAGATCATGTGCCCTGATCACTATTAGACAATATGGTGTTTATTACCCTTACATACTGGTATGAGAACGGATCCTGATGAAGCACCTGCATAATTATTCCATTTATACTTGAATTGTGTGCCTTATATTGCAACAAGTGTGTGCCTTGATCACTATTAAACAAATGGTGTTGATTACCTCTCCATACCGGGGTTAATATATACATGCATGAGATCTAGACATGAGTGCCTCTGGACTGTAAGAGATAACCAAGAACAGTTATGATTGTTAAATACCAGAAATTAGTTTATGCTGTCACTAGGGGGTGGCCACTAGGATTGCTGTGACGGCCCTGTGCACGTGCCTCAGAAGAGCAGAACAAGAAAGTCCCTTGGACTTCCTGTCCCAGTTATATCATATATTCTCAGTGCAACCTTTTTATTCATAGTTCCTTCCTCTTGACATCCCAGTCCCTTATTTCATCCTCATACATGGGTTATAATATGTATCTGACTGTCCTTACACTGTGGGGACTTAGGTCTCCCTTCTACTTGTTTTAATTAATGGTTTAGTGTCAGAATCCTCCGGGTTTTCCATGCTATTGCAGGGGTGGCCACTAGGGCACACCTCGGCGCGGACGTCCCTGGAAGCCAGTCTCCTGTCCCTGGCTTCGTGGTAAGTGGTGCTGCTCCAGTTCTCTCCCCTTCCATCCGTCTACTATTGTGTGTTGGTGGTTCCTTGCTAATATCTATGGCCCTGGGTCATTAGACATCAACTAGGTGTGTCTATTCAAGTGATATGTGTTGCCTGTTATCATTGTAAAAGTTCGTTTTTTCACCCCTTCACCCAGCAAAGTGGCTGGCTTAGCTAATGGCTAATGGTAGGTTAGCCTACTGTTCTTCGCGTCGTGTGTCCTGACAGCACGTGTGTTTCCATCATTGACTTGGTCCATGCCCTGGTTCTAATGCCCTTGGTTAGGTCTCCCCATTAGACCCCTTGTATCTACTTTTCATTGTCCTTAAATATAATTCCTTTTGAGAGGGTCTCTTCCATGAGACTGGGGTCCCTACCTAGCTTTCAAAATGGAGGATTCACCCTCCTCCAGATCACCTGTTAGACAACCTACAAACGTTCTTGCCCTTGCATTTCCATCACAATAGCTGTGGAAAAAGCTTCACTGGCCCTAAAGCCTTGGTTGCATTATCTAAATAAACCTCTTTGGGAGATACCCCTTTCTGGGTTTCACCGGGTAGAGTTTTTGGCATTATTAGGGCCATCTTCAATCATTTTGGCCTTCCTACTATTTCTGTGCTGCATCCATTAGGCCCTTCATCATCACCTCATTATTATTATCATTATTATTATATTATTATTATTCTCATTGTCATTATTATTATTATTTTCCCTCTCTCCCCCATGACCGGACGGTCAAAAACCTACCATTGTAATATATAATGTACAGTGTATGGCTTATATATATTATATTCGGACTAGGGTTGGTACTTGTCTTAGCTCCTGCCTGGCATTCCCGTGCCCCATGCGGCTGCACACAGGGGGTTGCCCGTGTTGTCTCATCTCAATTCCTTAAGCTGCCTTTACTTGTCGACCCTCCCTAAGGGCGCGTTACCTGACAGTAGCTGGTCATCCACCCCTCCTCTGACCCGCCCTCTGGTCCAGACCTGCAGGTTTCCCGCGCCACCAAATTGTTTGATCGATTCGCGCTCCAGAGGTGAGTTCACGAGGTCAAAGTGTTGTGACCTTCGGTCGATCTACTAGACATGTTCCCCTCATTCCATTATTATCATTATTATTATTATTATTATTATTTTGCCCTCCGGGAGGTAGTCCTCCGCCTCCCCTCATGTCATAGAGACCCTGCCCATATCCGTTTGCTGGCGTGCTCCTCGGAGTGTAGCCGCGTGCCTGCGGCACGCTCCAGATTATTTAAGAACTGTCCTTAGTCATTATCCCTTCTATCCCATAGACAAACACCCATTCATCCTTACTCAGGCACACTTTAGATTATTTAAGTCTAGTGTTTATGCCCCTGTTATAGCCTGGCTGCCACACTCATTTCCTATCCCTGACCCTAACCGCACCCAGGAAGTGCCAGTTTTCCTTCCCTCTCCATATATGGAGTGTCCTCCTAACCGCAAGCAGAAGCACTTGCCCTCCTGGAGATAGTCCTACTGCCTCCCCTCATGTCATAGAGACCCTGCCCATATCCGTTTGCTGGCATGCTCCTCGGAGTGTAGCCGCGTGCCTGCGGCACGCTCCAGATTATTTAAGAACTGTCCTTAGTTATTATCCCTTCTATCCCATAGACAAACACCCATCCATCCTTACTCAGGCACACTTTAGATTATGGAAGTCTAGTGCTTATGCCCCTGTTATAGCCTGGCCGTCACACTAATTTCCTATCCCTGACCCTAACCGCACCCAGGAAGTGCCAGTTTTCCTTCCCTCTCCATATATGGAGTGTCCTCCTTAACCTCTCGTAGGTTTGGTCCAAAATGGGACTAGGTCTCTCTGAATCCCAACCTGACCTTAACCGCAAGCAGAAGCACTTGCCCTCCTGGAGATAGTCCTACTGCCTCCCCTCATGTCATAGAGACCCTGCCCATATCCGTTTGCTGGCATGCTCCTCGGAGTGTAGCCGCGTGCCTGCGGCACGCTCCAGATTATTTAAGAACTGTCCTTAGTTATTATCCCTTCTATCCCATAGACAAACACCCATCCATCCTTACTCAGGCACACTTTAGATTATGGAAGTCTAGTGCTTATGCCCCTGTTATAGCCTGGCCGTCACACTAATTTCCTATCCCTGACCCTAACCGCACCCAGGAAGTGCCAGTTTTCCTTCCCTCTCCATATATGGAGTGTCCTCCTTAACCTCTCGTAGGTTTGGTCCAAAATGGGACTAGGTCTCTCTGAATCCCAAACCTTACCTTAACCGCAAGCAGAAGCACTGGCCCTCCTGGAGGTAGTCCTACCGCCTCCCCTCATGACATAGAAACCCTGCCCATGTCCGTTTGCTGGCATGCTCCCCGGAGTATTGCCGCGTGCCTACGGCACGCTTCAGATTAGTTAAGAACTGTCCTTAGACCAGTGGCCTGTATCCGCCTGTTACCTTGTAAGTACCAACCCTCCGTTATTATTATCCTCTCTATCCCATAGACAAACACCTATTCATCCTTACTCACCTGCTGTGCCCTTGTGATGTTCACCCTGTTTCCTTCCCATATGACCTCCTTGTTTTCACCATCTATCTCGCCTTAAGGCTCCCCTCCTTGCCAAAAAAGCTCCCATAATATGCCTGATTGAATTACGGAAAACACACCCAGAGTTGAGGCGTCTCTCTGGGTGGGCAAAGCTCGATCAATATGGGTTAGGGTGTCTAGATTCCAATGGCCAGAAACATCCATTCCCATCTCGAGCAGAATCTACTGACGATGTTTTTCCGAAATTGACAACTTATTTGACCTTATAAACGTCTGGAGACTCTATCTCCGTGGTCCTATTTTTAAAAAAATTAGACTTCCCTTCCTCATGATAGCCCAACCTTTATTTCCACGGACATAGAGCTGACCAGTTCTTCAATTTACTATACCCTCTCAGGATATCCTGCCGCCTTGGAAACTATCTTTCTTGTAGTATTAATAATTACCTCTCTCTCCTACCTACCTTCCATAATTGGACTAGTTGTGAATGCTGCACCTTGTATGTAGACTCCTCAATGGGCAAGTGGCTTACACTGTGGCATTATGACTCCTTAATAACACAATATCTTGTACCTTGTATCTTGCTCTCCAGAATGGAATCACTCACTCAATCATCACACTGCCTCCTGTTTGGACCAGGTGTATTTATATCCTGAACCAAACCATAACGGTAAGCAAGAGTCCTCTCATTTCCCTCTTATATATGGGAAATTATCACTGCTCCCCCTCACGTTCAATCATCCCACTGCCGTCTGTTTGGATTAGGTGTATTTAATCCTAAACCAAACTGTAACGGTAAGCAAGAGTCCTTTCCTTTCCCTCTTAATATATGGGGAAGTCTCACTACTCCCCCTTACGTTAACCTCATAGGACTTTAGAGTGGCACCTTCTAAAAGCATATAGACAAGCGCTCTTTCACCTTTTCAAACGGATGATGGTTTGGATTCCTTACCTTACATCATTGGATTAGTCTGAGACAGAAATTAGACAAAAATGGAGGACCGTTCTCTCACACACCAAGCAGTAGGTATTGCTCTCTATAAAGGAACCACTCACTCAATCATCACACTGCCTTACATGGGTACATGTGTTTGGTCCGATGATTCATTGATCCGATACCCCTAACCCCTAACCTAACCATAACCGCAAGCACGGGAGCAGGCGCTAGTCCGAGGTGCGGACGCATATCGTACCAATGCCCCGTCGGACCATAGTATGCCTCCCGCCTTACATTCAGATTAGGTGGGTTTAAATCCTAAACCCAACCAGGACGGTAGGCAATAGCCCTTTCATTTCCCTCCTTATCATAGGAGAATTCTCACTGTTCCCCCTCACCTTCACCTCGTAATACTTTAGATGGGCACATTCCTCTGAGTATCGCCGTGCTCCTGAAGGGCGCACGCTCCTGATAGGGTGAAAGAAGAATCCTCATATCTGATATTCTCACACTGCCTCACAATCGGATTAGGTTTATTTTAATTCCAAACCCAACCAGGACGGTAAGCAAAAGTCCTTTCATTTCCCTCCTTATTATAGGAGAGTTCTCATCGCTCCCCTTTGCCCTTACCTCGCAATAGGTACTTTAGATTGGCACATTTCTCTTAGTATCACCATGCGCCCTAAGGGCGCACGCTCCAGATAGGGTGAAAGAAGAATCCTCATATCTGATATTCTCACACTGCCTTACAATCGGATTAGGTTTATTTAAATCCCAACCCAACCAGGACGTCAAGCAAAAGTCCTTTCATTTCCCTCCTTATTATAGGGGAGTTCTCATCGCTCCCCTTTGCATTTACCTCGCAATAGGTACTTTAGATTGGCACATTTCTCTTAGTATCACCATGCGCCCGAAGGGCGCACGCTCCAGATGGCGTGAGATGATTATTATTAGTATTATCATCTCTTAGTATTGCCCTATGCTCATGTTTATCCTAGTGAGTGGGAGATTTGGTGGGCCATGTGAAGGAGTAAGCTCAGATAAGGAAAATCGGAATGTGACCTTTGAGGATCTTACACACCCACATGTCCTACTATTTTTCCTCCACTCGCCCTGCCCCTTACTTTAGAGTCTGTGGAAATTAATTTCCATTTGATTATTTTCTGTCACTTAGAACCGGGTTGGATGGTTGGCTAGTAAAAACATACATAGCACAGTGCCCTTACCCCATTTCCATAAAAATCTATAGCCGGTCTTGTGTCTGGGTTGACCGGATCAGGGTCCCGGCTGAGATTATTGTCTCCGGTCCTTTATGGGGTTTCTCTTTGTCACAACCTAACCCGCGAAAGGCTGGTATGTTTTGAGAGCCAATCATTCCTTCCTTCAAGTGGACTTATACTACAGTATGGGACATACTCTCATAATTCTCTATATGAAGTTGTGGAGTGCCCTTGCATAATTTTACAGAGCCCCCATTTAAAGTGTCCAGGAGAGGGCGCCATAGGGTCTAAATTATTTATATCTTCCTACAGTTCTGTGGAAATGGTGTCATTCCAGACTGTCTCCTTTAGTTATTAGGCCCTAACCCTGTTAGGATGATACCTTACCCTTCTGGCTACTCCATCTTAGTGTTACATGAATTTATTGTAACCGGTCCCACCTGGATGAATGTATATAATACTCATCATTTCAAAACACCTTCTCTTCTCCCCTCGGGATAGCCCTGTGTGGATCCTGGAACAGAGTGGCATTCGATGAACACCCCATACCACCGCTGTTCAGATGCGACGGACCTGACGGTGTGTCGGTTTTTAGTTTAGATACTTCCTAACACGGGAACAAATGGACCTCTTCTTGGAGCCCATGCCGCCTAGCCGACCAGTGTGGATACGGAGTTCTGAGAGACTGAAGGAGAAACGCTTTAGCTGTTGGTGCCGCCCTGTGGAAGAATAGTTATTCCCCTCCTGGGAAAGTGTGCCATTTTATGTCATGTCATCCAATTGGATTGTGTTGTTTATATTACAACAGGGATGTGCCCTTATCACCATTAGACAAATGGTGTTTATTACCCTTACATATAGGAATGAGAACGGACCCTAGATGATGTGCCCTGATCACTATTAGACATAGGGTACTTTTTACCCCTACATACCGGGAGGATATAATATGCCCTGACCACGCCCCACGTGGCAGGCGTTTTATTATTAATGTTACCCCTATTACCTTTACATATAGGAATGAGAACGGACCCTATATTATGTGCCCGGATCACTATTAGACATAGGGTACTTTTTACCCCTACATACCGGGAGGATATAACATGCCCTGACCACGCCCCACGTGGCAGGCGTTTCATTAGTAGTGTTACCTCTATTACCTTTACATATAGGAATGAGAACGGACCCTAGATCATGTGCCCTGATCACTATTAGACAATATGGTGTTTATTACCCTTACATACTGGTATGAGAACGGATCCTGATGAAGCACCTGCATAATTATTCCATTTATACTTGAATTGTGTGCCTTATATTGCAACAAGTGTGTGCCTTGATCACTATTAAACAAATGGTGTTGATTACCTCTCCATACCGGGGTTAATATATACATGCATGAGATCTAGACATGAGTGCCTCTGGACTGTAAGAGATAACCAAGAACAGTTATGATTGTTAAATACCAGAAATTAGTTTATGCTGTCACTAGGGGGTGGCCACTAGGATTGCTGTGACGGCCCTGTGCACGTGCCTCAGAAGAGCAGAACAAGAAAGTCCCTTGGACTTCCTGTCCCAGTTATATCATATATTCTCAGTGC
Organism: Electrona antarctica; assembly: GCF_951216825.1. Taxonomy (NCBI): domain Eukaryota; kingdom Metazoa; phylum Chordata; class Actinopteri; order Myctophiformes; family Myctophidae; genus Electrona; species Electrona antarctica. The sequence goes on from NW_027638703.1 coordinate 60,522, forward strand.
AACCTTTTTATTCATAGTTCCTTCCTCTTGACATCCCAGTCCCTTATTTCATCCTCATACATGGGTTATAATATGTATCTGACTGTCCTTACACTGTGGGGACTTAGGTCTCCCTTCTACTTGTTTTAATTAATGGTTTAGTGTCAGAATCCTCCGGGTTTTCCATGCTATTGCAGGGGTGGCCACTAGGGCACACCTCGGCGCGGACGTCCCTGGAAGCCAGTCTCCTGTCCCTGGCTTCGTGGTAAGTGGTGCTGCTCCAGTTCTCTCCCCTTCCATCCGTCTACTATTGTGTGTTGGTGGTTCCTTGCTAATATCTATGGCCCTGGGTCATTAGACATCAACTAGGTGTGTCTATTCAAGTGATATGTGTTGCCTGTTATCATTGTAAAAGTTCGTTTTTTCACCCCTTCACCCAGCAAAGTGGCTGGCTTAGCTAATGGCTAATGGTAGGTTAGCCTACTGTTCTTCGCGTCGTGTGTCCTGACAGCACGTGTGTTTCCATCATTGACTTGGTCCATGCCCTGGTTCTAATGCCCTTGGTTAGGTCTCCCCATTAGACCCCTTGTATCTACTTTTCATTGTCCTTAAATATAATTCCTTTTGAGAGGGTCTCTTCCATGAGACTGGGGTCCCTACCTAGCTTTCAAAATGGAGGATTCACCCTCCTCCAGATCACCTGTTAGACAACCTACAAACGTTCTTGCCCTTGCATTTCCATCACAATAGCTGTGGAAAAAGCTTCACTGGCCCTAAAGCCTTGGTTGCATTATCTAAATAAACCTCTTTGGGAGATACCCCTTTCTGGGTTTCACCGGGTAGAGTTTTTGGCATTATTAGGGCCATCTTCAATCATTTTGGCCTTCCTACTATTTCTGTGCTGCATCCATTAGGCCCTTCATCATCACCTCATTATTATTATCATTATTATTATATTATTATTATTCTCATTGTCATTATTATTATTATTTTCCCTCTCTCCCCCATGACCGGACGGTCAAAAACCTACCATTGTAATATATAATGTACAGTGTATGGCTTATATATATTATATTCGGACTAGGGTTGGTACTTGTCTTAGCTCCTGCCTGGCATTCCCGTGCCCCATGCGGCTGCACACAGGGGGTTGCCCGTGTTGTCTCATCTCAATTCCTTAAGCTGCCTTTACTTGTCGACCCTCCCTAAGGGCGCGTTACCTGACAGTAGCTGGTCATCCACCCCTCCTCTGACCCGCCCTCTGGTCCAGACCTGCAGGTTTCCCGCGCCACCAAATTGTTTGATCGATTCGCGCTCCAGAGGTGAGTTCACGAGGTCAAAGTGTTGTGACCTTCGGTCGATCTACTAGACATGTTCCCCTCATTCCATTATTATCATTATTATTATTATTATTATTATTTTGCCCTCCGGGAGGTAGTCCTCCGCCTCCCCTCATGTCATAGAGACCCTGCCCATATCCGTTTGCTGGCGTGCTCCTCGGAGTGTAGCCGCGTGCCTGCGGCACGCTCCAGATTATTTAAGAACTGTCCTTAGTCATTATCCCTTCTATCCCATAGACAAACACCCATTCATCCTTACTCAGGCACACTTTAGATTATTTAAGTCTAGTGTTTATGCCCCTGTTATAGCCTGGCTGCCACACTCATTTCCTATCCCTGACCCTAACCGCACCCAGGAAGTGCCAGTTTTCCTTCCCTCTCCATATATGGAGTGTCCTCCTAACCGCAAGCAGAAGCACTTGCCCTCCTGGAGATAGTCCTACTGCCTCCCCTCATGTCATAGAGACCCTGCCCATATCCGTTTGCTGGCATGCTCCTCGGAGTGTAGCCGCGTGCCTGCGGCACGCTCCAGATTATTTAAGAACTGTCCTTAGTTATTATCCCTTCTATCCCATAGACAAACACCCATCCATCCTTACTCAGGCACACTTTAGATTATGGAAGTCTAGTGCTTATGCCCCTGTTATAGCCTGGCCGTCACACTAATTTCCTATCCCTGACCCTAACCGCACCCAGGAAGTGCCAGTTTTCCTTCCCTCTCCATATATGGAGTGTCCTCCTTAACCTCTCGTAGGTTTGGTCCAAAATGGGACTAGGTCTCTCTGAATCCCAACCTGACCTTAACCGCAAGCAGAAGCACTTGCCCTCCTGGAGATAGTCCTACTGCCTCCCCTCATGTCATAGAGACCCTGCCCATATCCGTTTGCTGGCATGCTCCTCGGAGTGTAGCCGCGTGCCTGCGGCACGCTCCAGATTATTTAAGAACTGTCCTTAGTTATTATCCCTTCTATCCCATAGACAAACACCCATCCATCCTTACTCAGGCACACTTTAGATTATGGAAGTCTAGTGCTTATGCCCCTGTTATAGCCTGGCCGTCACACTAATTTCCTATCCCTGACCCTAACCGCACCCAGGAAGTGCCAGTTTTCCTTCCCTCTCCATATATGGAGTGTCCTCCTTAACCTCTCGTAGGTTTGGTCCAAAATGGGACTAGGTCTCTCTGAATCCCAAACCTTACCTTAACCGCAAGCAGAAGCACTGGCCCTCCTGGAGGTAGTCCTACCGCCTCCCCTCATGACATAGAAACCCTGCCCATGTCCGTTTGCTGGCATGCTCCCCGGAGTATTGCCGCGTGCCTACGGCACGCTTCAGATTAGTTAAGAACTGTCCTTAGACCAGTGGCCTGTATCCGCCTGTTACCTTGTAAGTACCAACCCTCCGTTATTATTATCCTCTCTATCCCATAGACAAACACCTATTCATCCTTACTCACCTGCTGTGCCCTTGTGATGTTCACCCTGTTTCCTTCCCATATGACCTCCTTGTTTTCACCATCTATCTCGCCTTAAGGCTCCCCTCCTTGCCAAAAAAGCTCCCATAATATGCCTGATTGAATTACGGAAAACACACCCAGAGTTGAGGCGTCTCTCTGGGTGGGCAAAGCTCGATCAATATGGGTTAGGGTGTCTAGATTCCAATGGCCAGAAACATCCATTCCCATCTCGAGCAGAATCTACTGACGATGTTTTTCCGAAATTGACAACTTATTTGACCTTATAAACGTCTGGAGACTCTATCTCCGTGGTCCTATTTTTAAAAAAATTAGACTTCCCTTCCTCATGATAGCCCAACCTTTATTTCCACGGACATAGAGCTGACCAGTTCTTCAATTTACTATACCCTCTCAGGATATCCTGCCGCCTTGGAAACTATCTTTCTTGTAGTATTAATAATTACCTCTCTCTCCTACCTACCTTCCATAATTGGACTAGTTGTGAATGCTGCACCTTGTATGTAGACTCCTCAATGGGCAAGTGGCTTACACTGTGGCATTATGACTCCTTAATAACACAATATCTTGTACCTTGTATCTTGCTCTCCAGAATGGAATCACTCACTCAATCATCACACTGCCTCCTGTTTGGACCAGGTGTATTTATATCCTGAACCAAACCATAACGGTAAGCAAGAGTCCTCTCATTTCCCTCTTATATATGGGAAATTATCACTGCTCCCCCTCACGTTCAATCATCCCACTGCCGTCTGTTTGGATTAGGTGTATTTAATCCTAAACCAAACTGTAACGGTAAGCAAGAGTCCTTTCCTTTCCCTCTTAATATATGGGGAAGTCTCACTACTCCCCCTTACGTTAACCTCATAGGACTTTAGAGTGGCACCTTCTAAAAGCATATAGACAAGCGCTCTTTCACCTTTTCAAACGGATGATGGTTTGGATTCCTTACCTTACATCATTGGATTAGTCTGAGACAGAAATTAGACAAAAATGGAGGACCGTTCTCTCACACACCAAGCAGTAGGTATTGCTCTCTATAAAGGAACCACTCACTCAATCATCACACTGCCTTACATGGGTACATGTGTTTGGTCCGATGATTCATTGATCCGATACCCCTAACCCCTAACCTAACCATAACCGCAAGCACGGGAGCAGGCGCTAGTCCGAGGTGCGGACGCATATCGTACCAATGCCCCGTCGGACCATAGTATGCCTCCCGCCTTACATTCAGATTAGGTGGGTTTAAATCCTAAACCCAACCAGGACGGTAGGCAATAGCCCTTTCATTTCCCTCCTTATCATAGGAGAATTCTCACTGTTCCCCCTCACCTTCACCTCGTAATACTTTAGATGGGCACATTCCTCTGAGTATCGCCGTGCTCCTGAAGGGCGCACGCTCCTGATAGGGTGAAAGAAGAATCCTCATATCTGATATTCTCACACTGCCTCACAATCGGATTAGGTTTATTTTAATTCCAAACCCAACCAGGACGGTAAGCAAAAGTCCTTTCATTTCCCTCCTTATTATAGGAGAGTTCTCATCGCTCCCCTTTGCCCTTACCTCGCAATAGGTACTTTAGATTGGCACATTTCTCTTAGTATCACCATGCGCCCTAAGGGCGCACGCTCCAGATAGGGTGAAAGAAGAATCCTCATATCTGATATTCTCACACTGCCTTACAATCGGATTAGGTTTATTTAAATCCCAACCCAACCAGGACGTCAAGCAAAAGTCCTTTCATTTCCCTCCTTATTATAGGGGAGTTCTCATCGCTCCCCTTTGCATTTACCTCGCAATAGGTACTTTAGATTGGCACATTTCTCTTAGTATCACCATGCGCCCGAAGGGCGCACGCTCCAGATGGCGTGAGATGATTATTATTAGTATTATCATCTCTTAGTATTGCCCTATGCTCATGTTTATCCTAGTGAGTGGGAGATTTGGTGGGCCATGTGAAGGAGTAAGCTCAGATAAGGAAAATCGGAATGTGACCTTTGAGAATCTTACACACCCACATGTCCTACTATTTTTCCTCCACTCGCCCTGCCCCTTACTTTAGAGTCTGTGGAAATTAATTTCCATTTGATTATTTTCTGTCACTTAGAACCGGGTTGGATGGTTGGCTAGTAAAAACATACATAGCACAGTGCCCTTACCCCATTTCCATAAAAATCTATAGCCGGTCTTGTGTCTGGGTTGACCGGATCAGGGTCCCGGCTGAGATTATTGTCTCCGGTCCTTTATGGGGTTTCTCTTTGTCACAACCTAACCCGCGAAAGGCTGGTATGTTTTGAGAGCCAATCATTCCTTCCTTCAAGTGGGCTTATACTACAGTATGGGACATACTCTCATAATTCTCTATATGAAGTTGTGGAGTGCCCTTGCATAATTTTACAGAGCCCCCATTTAAAGTGTCCAGGAGAGGGCGCCATAGGGTCTAAATTATTTATATCTTCCTACAGTTCTGTGGAAATGGTGTCATTCCAGACTGTCTCCTTTAGTTATTAGGCCCTAACCCTGTTAGGATGATACCTTACCCTTCTGGCTACTCCATCTTAGTGTTACATGAATTTATTGTAACCGGTCCCACCTGGATGAATGTATATAATACTCATCATTTCAAAACACCTTCTCTTCTCCCCTCGGGATAGCCCTGTGTGGATCCTGGAACAGAGTGGCATTCGATGAACACCCCATACCACCGCTGTTCAGATGCGACGGACCTGACGGTGTGTCGGTTTTTAGTTTAGATACTTCCTAACACGGGAACAAATGGACCTCTTCTTGGAGCCCATGCCGCCTAGCCGACCAGTGTGGATACGGAGTTCTGAGAGACTGAAGGAGAAACGCTTTAGCTGTTGGTGCCGCCCTGTGGAAGAATAGTTATTCCCCTCCTGGGAAAGTGTGCCATTTTATGTCATGTCATCCAATTGGATTGTGTTGTTTATATTACAACAGGGATGTGCCCTTATCACCATTAGACAAATGGTGTTTATTACCCTTACATATAGGAATGAGAACGGACCCTAGATGATGTGCCCTGATCACTATTAGACATAGGGTACTTTTTACCCCTACATACCGGGAGGATATAATATGCCCTGACCACGCCCCACGTGGCAGGCGTTTTATTATTAATGTTACCCCTATTACCTTTACATATAGGAATGAGAACGGACCCTATATTATGTGCCCGGATCACTATTAGACATAGGGTACTTTTTACCCCTACATACCGGGAGGATATAACATGCCCTGACCACGCCCCACGTGGCAGGCGTTTCATTAGTAGTGTTACCTCTATTACCTTTACATATAGGAATGAGAACGGACCCTAGATCATGTGCCCTGATCACTATTAGACAATATGGTGTTTATTACCCTTACATACTGGTATGAGAACGGATCCTGATGAAGCACCTGCATAATTATTCCATTTATACTTGAATTGTGTGCCTTATATTGCAACAAGTGTGTGCCTTGATCACTATTAAACAAATGGTGTTGATTACCTCTCCATACCGGGGTTAATATATACATGCATGAGATCTAGACATGAGTGCCTCTGGACTGTAAGAGATAACCAAGAACAGTTATGATTGTTAAATACCAGAAATTAGTTTATGCTGTCACTAGGGGGTGGCCACTAGGATTGCTGTGACGGCCCTGTGCACGTGCCTCAGAAGAGCAGAACAAGAAAGTCCCTTGGACTTCCTGTCCCAGTTATATCATATATTCTCAGTGCAACCTTTTTATTCATAGTTCCTTCCTCTTGACATCCCAGTCCCTTATTTCATCCTCATACATGGGTTATAATATGTATCTGACTGTCCTTACACTGTGGGGACTTAGGTCTCCCTTCTACTTGTTTTAATTAATGGTTTAGTGTCAGAATCCTCCGGGTTTTCCATGCTATTGCAGGGGTGGCCACTAGGGCACACCTCGGCGCGGACGTCCCTGGAAGCCAGTCTCCTGTCCCTGGCTTCGTGGTAAGTGGTGCTGCTCCAGTTCTCTCCCCTTCCATCCGTCTACTATTGTGTGTTGGTGGTTCCTTGCTAATATCTATGGCCCTGGGTCATTAGACATCAACTAGGTGTGTCTATTCAAGTGATATGTGTTGCCTGTTATCATTGTAAAAGTTCGTTTTTTCACCCCTTCACCCAGCAAAGTGGCTGGCTTAGCTAATGGCTAATGGTAGGTTAGCCTACTGTTCTTCGCGTCGTGTGTCCTGACAGCACGTGTGTTTCCATCATTGACTTGGTCCATGCCCTGGTTCTAATGCCCTTGGTTAGGTCTCCCCATTAGACCCCTTGTATCTACTTTTCATTGTCCTTAAATATAATTCCTTTTGAGAGGGTCTCTTCCATGAGACTGGGGTCCCTACCTAGCTTTCAAAATGGAGGATTCACCCTCCTCCAGATCACCTGTTAGACAACCTACAAACGTTCTTGCCCTTGCATTTCCATCACAATAGCTGTGGAAAAAGCTTCACTGGCCCTAAAGCCTTGGTTGCATTATCTAAATAAACCTCTTTGGGAGATACCCCTTTCTGGGTTTCACCGGGTAGAGTTTTTGGCATTATTAGGGCCATCTTCAATCATTTTGGCCTTCCTACTATTTCTGTGCTGCATCCATTAGGCCCTTCATCATCACCTCATTATTATTATCATTATTATTATATTATTATTATTCTCATTGTCATTATTATTATTATTTTCCCTCTCTCCCCCATGACCGGACGGTCAAAAACCTACCATTGTAATATATAATGTACAGTGTATGGCTTATATATATTATATTCGGACTAGGGTTGGTACTTGTCTTAGCTCCTGCCTGGCATTCCCGTGCCCCATGCGGCTGCACACAGGGGGTTGCCCGTGTTGTCTCATCTCAATTCCTTAAGCTGCCTTTACTTGTCGACCCTCCCTAAGGGCGCGTTACCTGACAGTAGCTGGTCATCCACCCCTCCTCTGACCCGCCCTCTGGTCCAGACCTGCAGGTTTCCCGCGCCACCAAATTGTTTGATCGATTCGCGCTCCAGAGGTGAGTTCACGAGGTCAAAGTGTTGTGACCTTCGGTCGATCTACTAGACATGTTCCCCTCATTCCATTATTATCATTATTATTATTATTATTATTATTTTGCCCTCCGGGAGGTAGTCCTCCGCCTCCCCTCATGTCATAGAGACCCTGCCCATATCCGTTTGCTGGCGTGCTCCTCGGAGTGTAGCCGCGTGCCTGCGGCACGCTCCAGATTATTTAAGAACTGTCCTTAGTCATTATCCCTTCTATCCCATAGACAAACACCCATTCATCCTTACTCAGGCACACTTTAGATTATTTAAGTCTAGTGTTTATGCCCCTGTTATAGCCTGGCTGCCACACTCATTTCCTATCCCTGACCCTAACCGCACCCAGGAAGTGCCAGTTTTCCTTCCCTCTCCATATATGGAGTGTCCTCCTAACCGCAAGCAGAAGCACTTGCCCTCCTGGAGATAGTCCTACTGCCTCCCCTCATGTCATAGAGACCCTGCCCATATCCGTTTGCTGGCATGCTCCTCGGAGTGTAGCCGCGTGCCTGCGGCACGCTCCAGATTATTTAAGAACTGTCCTTAGTTATTATCCCTTCTATCCCATAGACAAACACCCATCCATCCTTACTCAGGCACACTTTAGATTATGGAAGTCTAGTGCTTATGCCCCTGTTATAGCCTGGCCGTCACACTAATTTCCTATCCCTGACCCTAACCGCACCCAGGAAGTGCCAGTTTTCCTTCCCTCTCCATATATGGAGTGTCCTCCTTAACCTCTCGTAGGTTTGGTCCAAAATGGGACTAGGTCTCTCTGAATCCCAACCTGACCTTAACCGCAAGCAGAAGCACTTGCCCTCCTGGAGATAGTCCTACTGCCTCCCCTCATGTCATAGAGACCCTGCCCATATCCGTTTGCTGGCATGCTCCTCGGAGTGTAGCCGCGTGCCTGCGGCACGCTCCAGATTATTTAAGAACTGTCCTTAGTTATTATCCCTTCTATCCCATAGACAAACACCCATCCATCCTTACTCAGGCACACTTTAGATTATGGAAGTCTAGTGCTTATGCCCCTGTTATAGCCTGGCCGTCACACTAATTTCCTATCCCTGACCCTAACCGCACCCAGGAAGTGCCAGTTTTCCTTCCCTCTCCATATATGGAGTGTCCTCCTTAACCTCTCGTAGGTTTGGTCCAAAATGGGACTAGGTCTCTCTGAATCCCAAACCTTACCTTAACCGCAAGCAGAAGCACTGGCCCTCCTGGAGGTAGTCCTACCGCCTCCCCTCATGACATAGAAACCCTGCCCATGTCCGTTTGCTGGCATGCTCCCCGGAGTATTGCCGCGTGCCTACGGCACGCTTCAGATTAGTTAAGAACTGTCCTTAGACCAGTGGCCTGTATCCGCCTGTTACCTTGTAAGTACCAACCCTCCGTTATTATTATCCTCTCTATCCCATAGACAAACACCTATTCATCCTTACTCACCTGCTGTGCCCTTGTGATGTTCACCCTGTTTCCTTCCCATATGACCTCCTTGTTTTCACCATCTATCTCGCCTTAAGGCTCCCCTCCTTGCCAAAAAAGCTCCCATAATATGCCTGATTGAATTACGGAAAACACACCCAGAGTTGAGGCGTCTCTCTGGGTGGGCAAAGCTCGATCAATATGGGTTAGGGTGTCTAGATTCCAATGGCCAGAAACATCCATTCCCATCTCGAGCAGAATCTACTGACGATGTTTTTCCGAAATTGACAACTTATTTGACCTTATAAACGTCTGGAGACTCTATCTCCGTGGTCCTATTTTTAAAAAAATTAGACTTCCCTTCCTCATGATAGCCCAACCTTTATTTCCACGGACATAGAGCTGACCAGTTCTTCAATTTACTATACCCTCTCAGGATATCCTGCCGCCTTGGAAACTATCTTTCTTGTAGTATTAATAATTACCTCTCTCTCCTACCTACCTTCCATAATTGGACTAGTTGTGAATGCTGCACCTTGTATGTAGACTCCTCAATGGGCAAGTGGCTTACACTGTGGCATTATGACTCCTTAATAACACAATATCTTGTACCTTGTATCTTGCTCTCCAGAATGGAATCACTCACTCAATCATCACACTGCCTCCTGTTTGGACCAGGTGTATTTATATCCTGAACCAAACCATAACGGTAAGCAAGAGTCCTCTCATTTCCCTCTTATATATGGGAAATTATCACTGCTCCCCCTCACGTTCAATCATCCCACTGCCGTCTGTTTGGATTAGGTGTATTTAATCCTAAACCAAACTGTAACGGTAAGCAAGAGTCCTTTCCTTTCCCTCTTAATATATGGGGAAGTCTCACTACTCCCCCTTACGTTAACCTCATAGGACTTTAGAGTGGCACCTTCTAAAAGCATATAGACAAGCGCTCTTTCACCTTTTCAAACGGATGATGGTTTGGATTCCTTACCTTACATCATTGGATTAGTCTGAGACAGAAATTAGACAAAAATGGAGGACCGTTCTCTCACACACCAAGCAGTAGGTATTGCTCTCTATAAAGGAACCACTCACTCAATCATCACACTGCCTTACATGGGTACATGTGTTTGGTCCGATGATTCATTGATCCGATACCCCTAACCCCTAACCTAACCATAACCGCAAGCACGGGAGCAGGCGCTAGTCCGAGGTGCGGACGCATATCGTACCAATGCCCCGTCGGACCATAGTATGCCTCCCGCCTTACATTCAGATTAGGTGGGTTTAAATCCTAAACCCAACCAGGACGGTAGGCAATAGCCCTTTCATTTCCCTCCTTATCATAGGAGAATTCTCACTGTTCCCCCTCACCTTCACCTCGTAATACTTTAGATGGGCACATTCCTCTGAGTATCGCCGTGCTCCTGAAGGGCGCACGCTCCTGATAGGGTGAAAGAAGAATCCTCATATCTGATATTCTCACACTGCCTCACAATCGGATTAGGTTTATTTTAATTCCAAACCCAACCAGGACGGTAAGCAAAAGTCCTTTCATTTCCCTCCTTATTATAGGAGAGTTCTCATCGCTCCCCTTTGCCCTTACCTCGCAATAGGTACTTTAGATTGGCACATTTCTCTTAGTATCACCATGCGCCCTAAGGGCGCACGCTCCAGATAGGGTGAAAGAAGAATCCTCATATCTGATATTCTCACACTGCCTTACAATCGGATTAGGTTTATTTAAATCCCAACCCAACCAGGACGTCAAGCAAAAGTCCTTTCATTTCCCTCCTTATTATAGGGGAGTTCTCATCGCTCCCCTTTGCATTTACCTCGCAATAGGTACTTTAGATTGGCACATTTCTCTTAGTATCACCATGCGCCCGAAGGGCGCACGCTCCAGATGGCGTGAGATGATTATTATTAGTATTATCATCTCTTAGTATTGCCCTATGCTCATGTTTATCCTAGTGAGTGGGAGATTTGGTGGGCCATGTGAAGGAGTAAGCTCAGATAAGGAAAATCGGAATGTGACCTTTGAGGATCTTACACACCCACATGTCCTACTATTTTTCCTCCACTCGCCCTGCCCCTTACTTTAGAGTCTGTGGAAATTAATTTCCATTTGATTATTTTCTGTCACTTAGAACCGGGTTGGATGGTTGGCTAGTAAAAACATACATAGCACAGTGCCCTTACCCCATTTCCATAAAAATCTATAGCCGGTCTTGTGTCTGGGTTGACCGGATCAGGGTCCCGGCTGAGATTATTGTCTCCGGTCCTTTATGGGGTTTCTCTTTGTCACAACCTAACCCGCGAAAGGCTGGTATGTTTTGAGAGCCAATCATTCCTTCCTTCAAGTGGGCTTATACTACAGTATGGGACATACTCTCATAATTCTCTATATGAAGTTGTGGAGTGCCCTTGCATAATTTTACAGAGCCCCCATTTAAAGTGTCCAGGAGAGGGCGCCATAGGGTCTAAATTATTTATATCTTCCTACAGTTCTGTGGAAATGGTGTCATTCCAGACTGTCTCCTTTAGTTATTAGGCCCTAACCCTGTTAGGATGATACCTTACCCTTCTGGCTACTCCATCTTAGTGTTACATGAATTTATTGTAACCGGTCCCACCTGGATGAATGTATATAATACTCATCATTTCAAAACACCTTCTCTTCTCCCCTCGGGATAGCCCTGTGTGGATCCTGGAACAGAGTGGCATTCGATGAACACCCCATACCACCGCTGTTCAGATGCGACGGACCTGACGGTGTGTCGGTTTTTAGTTTAGATACTTCCTAACACGGGAACAAATGGACCTCTTCTTGGAGCCCATGCCGCCTAGCCGACCAGTGTGGATACGGAGTTCTGAGAGACTGAAGGAGAAACGCTTTAGCTGTTGGTGCCGCCCTGTGGAAGAATAGTTATTCCCCTCCTGGGAAAGTGTGCCATTTTATGTCATGTCATCCAATTGGATTGTGTTGTTTATATTACAACAGGGATGTGCCCTTATCACCATTAGACAAATGGTGTTTATTACCCTTACATATAGGAATGAGAACGGACCCTAGATGATGTGCCCTGATCACTATTAGACATAGGGTACTTTTTACCCCTACATACCGGGAGGATATAATATGCCCTGACCACGCCCCACGTGGCAGGCGTTTTATTATTAATGTTACCCCTATTACCTTTACATATAGGAATGAGAACGGACCCTATATTATGTGCCCGGATCACTATTAGACATAGGGTACTTTTTACCCCTACATACCGGGAGGATATAACATGCCCTGACCACGCCCCACGTGGCAGGCGTTTCATTAGTAGTGTTACCTCTATTACCTTTACATATAGGAATGAGAACGGACCCTAGATCATGTGCCCTGATCACTATTAGACAATATGGTGTTTATTACCCTTACATACTGGTATGAGAACGGATCCTGATGAAGCACCTGCATAATTATTCCATTTATACTTGAATTGTGTGCCTTATATTGCAACAAGTGTGTGCCTTGATCACTATTAAACAAATGGTGTTGATTACCTCTCCATACCGGGGTTAATATATACATGCATGAGATCTAGACATGAGTGCCTCTGGACTGTAAGAGATAACCAAGAACAGTTATGATTGTTAAATACCAGAAATTAGTTTATGCTGTCACTAGGGGGTGGCCACTAGGATTGCTGTGACGGCCCTGTGCACGTGCCTCAGAAGAGCAGAACAAGAAAGTCCCTTGGACTTCCTGTCCCAGTTATATCATATATTCTCAGTGCAACCTTTTTATTCATAGTTCCTTCCTCTTGACATCCCAGTCCCTTATTTCATCCTCATACATGGGTTATAATATGTATCTGACTGTCCTTACACTGTGGGGACTTAGGTCTCCCTTCTACTTGTTTTAATTAATGGTTTAGTGTCAGAATCCTCCGGGTTTTCCATGCTATTGCAGGGGTGGCCACTAGGGCACACCTCGGCGCGGACGTCCCTGGAAGCCAGTCTCCTGTCCCTGGCTTCGTGGTAAGTGGTGCTGCTCCAGTTCTCTCCCCTTCCATCCGTCTACTATTGTGTGTTGGTGGTTCCTTGCTAATATCTATGGCCCTGGGTCATTAGACATCAACTAGGTGTGTCTATTCAAGTGATATGTGTTGCCTGTTATCATTGTAAAAGTTCGTTTTTTCACCCCTTCACCCAGCAAAGTGGCTGGCTTAGCTAATGGCTAATGGTAGGTTAGCCTACTGTTCTTCGCGTCGTGTGTCCTGACAGCACGTGTGTTTCCATCATTGACTTGGTCCATGCCCTGGTTCTAATGCCCTTGGTTAGGTCTCCCCATTAGACCCCTTGTATCTACTTTTCATTGTCCTTAAATATAATTCCTTTTGAGAGGGTCTCTTCCATGAGACTGGGGTCCCTACCTAGCTTTCAAAATGGAGGATTCACCCTCCTCCAGATCACCTGTTAGACAACCTACAAACGTTCTTGCCCTTGCATTTCCATCACAATAGCTGTGGAAAAAGCTTCACTGGCCCTAAAGCCTTGGTTGCATTATCTAAATAAACCTCTTTGGGAGATACCCCTTTCTGGGTTTCACCGGGTAGAGTTTTTGGCATTATTAGGGCCATCTTCAATCATTTTGGCCTTCCTACTATTTCTGTGCTGCATCCATTAGGCCCTTCATCATCACCTCATTATTATTATCATTATTATTATATTATTATTATTCTCATTGTCATTATTATTATTATTTTCCCTCTCTCCCCCATGACCGGACGGTCAAAAACCTACCATTGTAATATATAATGTACAGTGTATGGCTTATATATATTATATTCGGACTAGGGTTGGTACTTGTCTTAGCTCCTGCCTGGCATTCCCGTGCCCCATGCGGCTGCACACAGGGGGTTGCCCGTGTTGTCTCATCTCAATTCCTTAAGCTGCCTTTACTTGTCGACCCTCCCTAAGGGCGCGTTACCTGACAGTAGCTGGTCATCCACCCCTCCTCTGACCCGCCCTCTGGTCCAGACCTGCAGGTTTCCCGCGCCACCAAATTGTTTGATCGATTCGCGCTCCAGAGGTGAGTTCACGAGGTCAAAGTGTTGTGACCTTCGGTCGATCTACTAGACATGTTCCCCTCATTCCATTATTATCATTATTATTATTATTATTATTATTTTGCCCTCCGGGAGGTAGTCCTCCGCCTCCCCTCATGTCATAGAGACCCTGCCCATATCCGTTTGCTGGCGTGCTCCTCGGAGTGTAGCCGCGTGCCTGCGGCACGCTCCAGATTATTTAAGAACTGTCCTTAGTCATTATCCCTTCTATCCCATAGACAAACACCCATTCATCCTTACTCAGGCACACTTTAGATTATTTAAGTCTAGTGTTTATGCCCCTGTTATAGCCTGGCTGCCACACTCATTTCCTATCCCTGACCCTAACCGCACCCAGGAAGTGCCAGTTTTCCTTCCCTCTCCATATATGGAGTGTCCTCCTAACCGCAAGCAGAAGCACTTGCCCTCCTGGAGATAGTCCTACTGCCTCCCCTCATGTCATAGAGACCCTGCCCATATCCGTTTGCTGGCATGCTCCTCGGAGTGTAGCCGCGTGCCTGCGGCACGCTCCAGATTATTTAAGAACTGTCCTTAGTTATTATCCCTTCTATCCCATAGACAAACACCCATCCATCCTTACTCAGGCACACTTTAGATTATGGAAGTCTAGTGCTTATGCCCCTGTTATAGCCTGGCCGTCACACTAATTTCCTATCCCTGACCCTAACCGCACCCAGGAAGTGCCAGTTTTCCTTCCCTCTCCATATATGGAGTGTCCTCCTTAACCTCTCGTAGGTTTGGTCCAAAATGGGACTAGGTCTCTCTGAATCCCAACCTGACCTTAACCGCAAGCAGAAGCACTTGCCCTCCTGGAGATAGTCCTACTGCCTCCCCTCATGTCATAGAGACCCTGCCCATATCCGTTTGCTGGCATGCTCCTCGGAGTGTAGCCGCGTGCCTGCGGCACGCTCCAGATTATTTAAGAACTGTCCTTAGTTATTATCCCTTCTATCCCATAGACAAACACCCATCCATCCTTACTCAGGCACACTTTAGATTATGGAAGTCTAGTGCTTATGCCCCTGTTATAGCCTGGCCGTCACACTAATTTCCTATCCCTGACCCTAACCGCACCCAGGAAGTGCCAGTTTTCCTTCCCTCTCCATATATGGAGTGTCCTCCTTAACCTCTCGTAGGTTTGGTCCAAAATGGGACTAGGTCTCTCTGAATCCCAAACCTTACCTTAACCGCAAGCAGAAGCACTGGCCCTCCTGGAGGTAGTCCTACCGCCTCCCCTCATGACATAGAAACCCTGCCCATGTCCGTTTGCTGGCATGCTCCCCGGAGTATTGCCGCGTGCCTACGGCACGCTTCAGATTAGTTAAGAACTGTCCTTAGACCAGTGGCCTGTATCCGCCTGTTACCTTGTAAGTACCAACCCTCCGTTATTATTATCCTCTCTATCCCATAGACAAACACCTATTCATCCTTACTCACCTGCTGTGCCCTTGTGATGTTCACCCTGTTTCCTTCCCATATGACCTCCTTGTTTTCACCATCTATCTCGCCTTAAGGCTCCCCTCCTTGCCAAAAAAGCTCCCATAATATGCCTGATTGAATTACGGAAAACACACCCAGAGTTGAGGCGTCTCTCTGGGTGGGCAAAGCTCGATCAATATGGGTTAGGGTGTCTAGATTCCAATGGCCAGAAACATCCATTCCCATCTCGAGCAGAATCTACTGACGATGTTTTTCCGAAATTGACAACTTATTTGACCTTATAAACGTCTGGAGACTCTATCTCCGTGGTCCTATTTTTAAAAAAATTAGACTTCCCTTCCTCATGATAGCCCAACCTTTATTTCCACGGACATAGAGCTGACCAGTTCTTCAATTTACTATACCCTCTCAGGATATCCTGCCGCCTTGGAAACTATCTTTCTTGTAGTATTAATAATTACCTCTCTCTCCTACCTACCTTCCATAATTGGACTAGTTGTGAATGCTGCACCTTGTATGTAGACTCCTCAATGGGCAAGTGGCTTACACTGTGGCATTATGACTCCTTAATAACACAATATCTTGTACCTTGTATCTTGCTCTCCAGAATGGAATCACTCACTCAATCATCACACTGCCTCCTGTTTGGACCAGGTGTATTTATATCCTGAACCAAACCATAACGGTAAGCAAGAGTCCTCTCATTTCCCTCTTATATATGGGAAATTATCACTGCTCCCCCTCACGTTCAATCATCCCACTGCCGTCTGTTTGGATTAGGTGTATTTAATCCTAAACCAAACTGTAACGGTAAGCAAGAGTCCTTTCCTTTCCCTCTTAATATATGGGGAAGTCTCACTACTCCCCCTTACGTTAACCTCATAGGACTTTAGAGTGGCACCTTCTAAAAGCATATAGACAAGCGCTCTTTCACCTTTTCAAACGGATGATGGTTTGGATTCCTTACCTTACATCATTGGATTAGTCTGAGACAGAAATTAGACAAAAATGGAGGACCGTTCTCTCACACACCAAGCAGTAGGTATTGCTCTCTATAAAGGAACCACTCACTCAATCATCACACTGCCTTACATGGGTACATGTGTTTGGTCCGATGATTCATTGATCCGATACCCCTAACCCCTAACCTAACCATAACCGCAAGCACGGGAGCAGGCGCTAGTCCGAGGTGCGGACGCATATCGTACCAATGCCCCGTCGGACCATAGTATGCCTCCCGCCTTACATTCAGATTAGGTGGGTTTAAATCCTAAACCCAACCAGGACGGTAGGCAATAGCCCTTTCATTTCCCTCCTTATCATAGGAGAATTCTCACTGTTCCCCCTCACCTTCACCTCGTAATACTTTAGATGGGCACATTCCTCTGAGTATCGCCGTGCTCCTGAAGGGCGCACGCTCCTGATAGGGTGAAAGAAGAATCCTCATATCTGATATTCTCACACTGCCTCACAATCGGATTAGGTTTATTTTAATTCCAAACCCAACCAGGACGGTAAGCAAAAGTCCTTTCATTTCCCTCCTTATTATAGGAGAGTTCTCATCGCTCCCCTTTGCCCTTACCTCGCAATAGGTACTTTAGATTGGCACATTTCTCTTAGTATCACCATGCGCCCTAAGGGCGCACGCTCCAGATAGGGTGAAAGAAGAATCCTCATATCTGATATTCTCACACTGCCTTACAATCGGATTAGGTTTATTTAAATCCCAACCCAACCAGGACGTCAAGCAAAAGTCCTTTCATTTCCCTCCTTATTATAGGGGAGTTCTCATCGCTCCCCTTTGCATTTACCTCGCAATAGGTACTTTAGATTGGCACATTTCTCTTAGTATCACCATGCGCCCGAAGGGCGCACGCTCCAGATGGCGTGAGATGATTATTATTAGTATTATCATCTCTTAGTATTGCCCTATGCTCATGTTTATCCTAGTGAGTGGGAGATTTGGTGGGCCATGTGAAGGAGTAAGCTCAGATAAGGAAAATCGGAATGTGACCTTTGAGGATCTTACACACCCACATGTCCTACTATTTTTCCTCCACTCGCCCTGCCCCTTACTTTAGAGTCTGTGGAAATTAATTTCCATTTGATTATTTTCTGTCACTTAGAACCGGGTTGGATGGTTGGCTAGTAAAAACATACATAGCACAGTGCCCTTACCCCATTTCCATAAAAATCTATAGCCGGTCTTGTGTCTGGGTTGACCGGATCAGGGTCCCGGCTGAGATTATTGTCTCCGGTCCTTTATGGGGTTTCTCTTTGTCACAACCTAACCCTAACCCTAACCCTAACCCTAACCCTAACCCTAACCCTAACCCTAACCCTAACCTAACCCTAACCCTAACCCTAACCCTAACCCTAACCCTAACCCTAACCCTAACCCTAACCCTAACCCCCTAACCCTAACCCTAACCCTAACCCTAAGCAAAAGTGAACAGGGCCAAACTGGGCTTATTTCGCTGTGAAAGTGACATTTAGGCACGGAGTTGGAAAACCTTGTCTGAACCCCTCCATCCTTCCTGTAGCTGCTCAGACTCTGCTTCTCTGCCCCCAGCCAAGCTTATAGGCCTGCAGAGTGTCTAGTTTTGAAGATACAGACTCTGCTAAGCAAAAGTGAACAGGGCCAAACTGGGCTTATTTCGCTGTGAAAGTGACATTTAGGCACGGAGTTGGAAAACCTTGTCTGAACCCCTCCATCCTTCCTGTAGCTGCTCAGACTCTGCTTCTCTGCCCCCAGCCAAGCTTATAGGCCTGCAGAGTGTCTAGTTTTGAAGATACAGACTCTGCTAAGCAAAAGTGAACAGGGCCAAACTGGGCTTATTTCGCTGTGAAAGTGACATTTAGGCACGGAGTTGGAAAACCTTGTCTGAACCCCTCCATCCTTCCTGTAGCTGCTCAGACTCTGCTTCTCTGCCCCCAGCCAAGCTTATAGGCCTGCAGAGTGTCTAGTTTTGAAGATACAGACTCTGCTAAGCAAAAGTGAACAGGGCCAAACTGGGCTTATTTCGCTGTGAAAGTGACATTTAGGCACGGAGTTGGAAAACCTTGTCTGAACCCCTCCATCCTTCCTGTAGCTGCTCAGACTCTGCTTCTCTGCCCCCAGCCAAGCTTATAGGCCTGCAGAGTGTCTAGTTTTGAAGATACAGACTCTGCTAAGCAAAAGTGAACAGGGCCAAACTGGGCTTATTTCGCTGTGAAAGTGACATTTAGGCACGGAGTTGGAGAACCTTGTCTGAACCCCTCCATCCTTCCTGTAGCTGCTCAGACTCTGCTTCTCTGCCCCCAGCCAAGCTTATAGGCCTGCAGAGTGTCTAGTTTTGAAGATACAGACTCTGCTAAGCAAAAGTGAACAGGGCCAAACTGGGCTTATTTCGCTGTGAAAGTGACATTTAGGCACGGAGTTGGAAAACCTTGTCTGAACCCCTCCATCCTTCCTGTAGCTGCTCAGACTCTGCTTCTCTGCCCCCAGCCAAGCTTATAGGCCTGCAGAGTGTCTAGTTTTGAAGATACAGACTCTGCTAAGCAAAAGTGAACAGGGCCAAACTGGGCTTATTTCGCTGTGAAAGTGACATTTAGGCACGGAGTTGGAAAACCTTGTCTGAACCCCTCCATCCTTCCTGTAGCTGCTCAGACTCTGCTTCTCTGCCCCCAGCCAAGCTTATAGGCCTGCAGAGTGTCTAGTTTTGAAGATACAGACTCTGCTAAGCAAAAGTGAACAGGGCCAAACTGGGCTTATTTCGCTGTGAAAGTGACATTTAGGCACGGAGTTGGAAAACCTTGTCTGAACCCCTCCATCCTTCCTGTAGCTGCTCAGACTCTGCTTCTCTGCCCCCAGCCAAGCTTATAGGCCTGCAGAGTGTCTAGTTTTGAAGATACAGACTCTGCTAAGCAAAAGTGAACAGGGCCAAACTGGGCTTATTTCGCTGTGAAAGTGACATTTAGGCACGGAGTTGGAAAACCTTGTCTGAACCCCTCCATCCTTCCTGTAGCTGCTCAGACTCTGCTTCTCTGCCCCCAGCCAAGCTTATAGGCCTGCAGAGTGTCTAGTTTTGAAGATACAGACTCTGCTAAGCAAAAGTGAACAGGGCCAAACTGGGCTTATTTCGCTGTGAAAGTGACATTTAGGCACGGAGTTGGAAAACCTTGTCTGAACCCCTCCATCCTTCCTGTAGCTGCTCAGACTCTGCTTCTCTGCCCCCAGCCAAGCTTATAGGCCTGCAGAGTGTCTAGTTTTGAAGATACAGACTCTGCTAAGCAAAAGTGAACAGGGCCAAACTGGGCTTATTTCGCTGTGAAAGTGACATTTAGGCACGGAGTTGGAAAACCTTGTCTGAACCCCTCCATCCTTCCTGTAGCTGCTCAGACTCTGCTTCTCTGCCCCCAGCCAAGCTTATAGGCCTGCAGAGTGTCTAGTTTTGAAGATACAGACTCTGCTAAGCAAAAGTGAACAGGGCCAAACTGGGCTTATTTCGCTGTGAAAGTGACATCGAAATTTCACAGCGAAATAAGCCCAGTTTGGCCCTGTTCACTTTTGCTTAGCAGAGTCTGTATCTTCAAAACTAGACACTCTGCAGGCCTATAAGCTTGGCTGGGGGCAGAGAAGCAGAGTCTGAGCAGCTACAGGAAGGATGGAGGGGTTCAGACAAGGTTTTCCAACTCCGTGCCTAAATGTCACTTTCACAGCGAAATAAGCCCAGTTTGGCCCTGTTCACTTTTGCTTAGCAGAGTCTGTATCTTCAAAACTAGACACTCTGCAGGCCTATAAGCTTGGCTGGGGGCAGAGAAGCAGAGTCTGAGCAGCTACAGGAAGGATGGAGGGGTTCAGACAAGGTTTTCCAACTCCGTGCCTAAATGTCACTTTCACAGCGAAATAAGCCCAGTTTGGCCCTGTTCACTTTTGCTTAGCAGAGTCTGTATCTTCAAAACTAGACACTCTGCAGGCCTATAAGCTTGGCTGGGGGCAGAGAAGCAGAGTCTGAGCAGCTACAGGAAGGATGGAGGGGTTCAGACAAGGTTTTCCAACGCCGTGCCTAAATGTCACTTTCACAGCGAAATAAGCCCAGTTTGGCCCTGTTCACTTTTGCTTAGCAGAGTCTGTATCTTCAAAACTAGACACTCTGCAGGCCTATAAGCTTGGCTGGGGGCAGAGAAGCAGAGTCTGAGCAGCTACAGGAAGGATGGAGGGGTTCAGACAAGGTTTTCCAACTCCGTGCCTAAATGTCACTTTCACAGCGAAATAAGCCCAGTTTGGCCCTGTTCACTTTTGCTTAGCAGAGTCTGTATCTTCAAAACTAGACACTCTGCAGGCCTATAAGCTTGGCTGGGGCAGAGAAGCAGAGTCTGAGCAGCATACAGGAAGGATGGAGGGGTTCAGACAAGGTTTTCCAACTCCGTGCCTAAATGTCACTTTCACAGCGAAATAAGCCCAGTTTGGCCCTGTTCACTTTTGCTTAGCAGAGTCTGTATCTTCAAAACTAGACACTCTGCAGGCCTATAAGCTTGGCTGGGGGCAGAGAAGCAGAGTCTGAGCAGCTACAGGAAGGATGGAGGGGTTCAGACAAGGTTTTCCAACTCCGTGCCTAAATGTCACTTTCACAGCGAAATAAGCCCAGTTTGGCCCTGTTCACTTTTGCTTAGCAGAGTCTGTATCTTCAAAACTAGACACTCTGCAGGCCTATAAGCTTGGCTGGGGGCAGAGAAGCAGAGTCTGAGCAGCTACAGGAAGGATGGAGGGGTTCAGACAAGGTTTTCCAACTCCGTGCCTAAATGTCACTTTCACAGCGAAATAAGCCCAGTTTGGCCCTGTTCACTTTTGCTTAGCAGAGTCTGTATCTTCAAAACTAGACACTCTGCAGGCCTATAAGCTTGGCTGGGGGCAGAGAAGCAGAGTCTGAGCAGCTACAGGAAGGATGGAGGGGTTCAGACAAGGTTTTCCAACTCCGTGCCTAAATGTCACTTTCACAGCGAAATAAGCCCAGTTTGGCCCTGTTCACTTTTGCTTAGCAGAGTCTGTATCTTCAAAACTAGACACTCTGCAGGCCTATAAGCTTGGCTGGGGGCAGAGAAGCAGAGTCTGAGCAGCTACAGGAAGGATGGAGGGGTTCAGACAAGGTTTTCCAACTCCGTGCCTAAATGTCACTTTCACAGCGAAATAAGCCCAGTTTGGCCCTGTTCACTTTTGCTTAGCAGAGTCTGTATCTTCAAAACTAGACACTCTGCAGGCCTATAAGCTTGGCTGGGGGCAGAGAAGCAGAGTCTGAGCAGCTACAGGAAGGATGGAGGGGTTCAGACAAGGTTTTCCAACTCCGTGCCTAAATGTCACTTTCACAGCGAAATAAGCCCAGTTTGGCCCTGTTCACTTTTGCTTAGCAGAGTCTGTATCTTCAAAACTAGACACTCTGCAGGCCTATAAGCTTGGCTGGGGGCAGAGAAGCAGAGTCTGAGCAGCTACAGGAAGGATGGAGGGGTTCAGACAAGGTTTTCCAACTCCGTGCCTAAATGTCACTTTCACAGCGAAATAAGCCCAGTTTGGCCCTGTTCACTTTTGCTTAGCAGAGTCTGTATCTTCAAAACTAGACACTCTGCAGGCCTATAAGCTTGGCTGGGGGCAGAGAAGCAGAGTCTGAGCAGCTACAGGAAGGATGGAGGGGTTCAGACAAGGTTTTCCAACTCCGTGCCTAAATGTCACTTTCACAGCGAAATAAGCCCAGTTTGGCCCTGTTCACTTTTGCTTAGCAGAGTCTGTATCTTCAAAACTAGACACTCTGCAGGCCTATAAGCTTGGCTGGGGGCAGAGAAGCAGAGTCTGAGCAGCTACAGGAAGGATGGAGGGGTTCAGACAAGGTTTTCCAACTCCGTGCCTAAATGTCACTTTCACAGCGAAATAAGCCCAGTTTGGCCCTGTTCACTTTTGCTTAGCAGAGTCTGTATCTTCAAAACTAGACACTCTGCAGGCCTATAAGCTTGGCTGGGGGCAGAGAAGCAGAGTCTGAGCAGCTACAGGAAGGATGGAGGGGTTCAGACAAGGTTTTCCAACTCCGTGCCTAAATGTCACTTTCACAGCGAAATAAGCCCAGTTTGGCCCTGTTCACTTTTGCTTAGCAGAGTCTGTATCTTCAAAACTAGACACTCTGCAGGCCTATAAGCTTGGCTGGGGGCAGAGAAGCAGAGTCTGAGCAGCTACAGGAAGGATGGAGGGGTTCAGACAAGGTTTTCCAACTCCGTGCCTAAATGTCACTTTCACAGCGAAATAAGCCCAGTTTGGCCCTGTTCACTTTTGCTTAGCAGAGTCTGTATCTTCAAAACTAGACACTCTGCAGGCCTATAAGCTTGGCTGGGGGCAGAGAAGCAGAGTCTGAGCAGCTACAGGAAGGATGGAGGGGTTCAGACAAGGTTTTCCAACTCCGTGCCTAAATGTCACTTTCACAGCGAAATAAGCCCAGTTTGGCCCTGTTCACTTTTGCTTAGCAGAGTCTGTATCTTCAAAACTAGACACTCTGCAGGCCTATAAGCTTGGCTGGGGGCAGAGAAGCAGAGTCTGAGCAGCTACAGGAAGGATGGAGGGGTTCAGACAAGGTTTTCCAACTCCGTGCCTAAATGTCACTTTCACAGCGAAATAAGCCCAGTTTGGCCCTGTTCACTTTTGCTTAGCAGAGTCTGTATCTTCAAAACTAGACACTCTGCAGGCCTATAAGCTTGGCTGGGGGCAGAGAAGCAGAGTCTGAGCAGCTACAGGAAGGATGGAGGGGTTCAGACAAGGTTTTCCAACTCCGTGCCTAAATGTCACTTTCACAGCGAAATAAGCCCAGTTTGGCCCTGTTCACTTTTGCTTAGCAGAGTCTGTATCTTCAAAACTAGACACTCTGCAGGCCTATAAGCTTGGCTGGGGGCAGAGAAGCAGAGTCTGAGCAGCTACAGGAAGGATGGAGGGGTTCAGACAAGGTTTTCCAACTCCGTGCCTAAATGTCACTTTCACAGCGAAATAAGCCCAGTTTGGCCCTGTTCACTTTTGCTTAGCAGAGTCTGTATCTTCAAAACTAGACACTCTGCAGGCCTATAAGCTTGGCTGGGGGCAGAGAAGCAGAGTCTGAGCAGCTACAGGAAGGATGGAGGGGTTCAGACAAGGTTTTCCAACTCCGTGCCTAAATGTCACTTTCACAGCGAAATAAGCCCAGTTTGGCCCTGTTCACTTTTGCTTAGCAGAGTCTGTATCTTCAAAACTAGACACTCTGCAGGCCTATAAGCTTGGCTGGGGGCAGAGAAGCAGAGTCTGAGCAGCTACAGGAAGGATGGAGGGGTTCAGACAAGGTTTTCCAACTCCGTGCCTAAATGTCACTTTCACAGCGAAATAAGCCCAGTTTGGCCCTGTTCACTTTTGCTTAGCAGAGTCTGTATCTTCAAAACTAGACACTCTGCAGGCCTATAAGCTTGGCTGGGGGCAGAGAAGCAGAGTCTGAGCAGCTACAGGAAGGATGGAGGGGTTCAGACAAGGTTTTCCAACTCCGTGCCTAAATGTCACTTTCACAGCGAAATAAGCCCAGTTTGGCCCTGTTCACTTTTGCTTAGCAGAGTCTGTATCTTCAAAACTAGACACTCTGCAGGCCTATAAGCTTGGCTGGGGGCAGAGAAGCAGAGTCTGAGCAGCTACAGGAAGGATGGAGGGGTTCAGACAAGGTTTTCCAACTCCGTGCCTAAATGTCACTTTCACAGCGAAATAAGCCCAGTTTGGCCCTGTTCACTTTTGCTTAGCAGAGTCTGTATCTTCAAAACTAGACACTCTGCAGGCCTATAAGCTTGGCTGGGGGCAGAGAAGCAGAGTCTGAGCAGCTACAGGAAGGATGGAGGGGTTCAGACAAGGTTTTCCAACTCCGTGCCTAAATGTCACTTTCACAGCGAAATAAGCCCAGTTTGGCCCTGTTCACTTTTGCTTAGCAGAGTCTGTATCTTCAAAACTAGACACTCTGCAGGCCTATAAGCTTGGCTGGGGGCAGAGAAGCAGAGTCTGAGCAGCTACAGGAAGGATGGAGGGGTTCAGACAAGGTTTTCCAACTCCGTGCCTAAATGTCACTTTCACAGCGAAATAAGCCCAGTTTGGCCCTGTTCACTTTTGCTTAGCAGAGTCTGTATCTTCAAAACTAGACACTCTGCAGGCCTATAAGCTTGGCTGGGGGCAGAGAAGCAGAGTCTGAGCAGCTACAGGAAGGATGGAGGGGTTCAGACAAGGTTTTCCAACTCCGTGCCTAAATGTCACTTTCACAGCGAAATAAGCCCAGTTTGGCCCTGTTCACTTTTGCTTAGCAGAGTCTGTATCTTCAAAACTAGACACTCTGCAGGCCTATAAGCTTGGCTGGGGGCAGAGAAGCAGAGTCTGAGCAGCTACAGGAAGGATGGAGGGGTTCAGACAAGGTTTTCCAACTCCGTGCCTAAATGTCACTTTCACAGCGAAATAAGCCCAGTTTGGCCCTGTTCACTTTTGCTTAGCAGAGTCTGTATCTTCAAAACTAGACACTCTGCAGGCCTATAAGCTTGGCTGGGGGCAGAGAAGCAGAGTCTGAGCAGCTACAGGAAGGATGGAGGGGTTCAGACAAGGTTTTCCAACTCCGTGCCTAAATGTCACTTTCACAGCGAAATAAGCCCAGTTTGGCCCTGTTCACTTTTGCTTAGCAGAGTCTGTATCTTCAAAACTAGACACTCTGCAGGCCTATAAGCTTGGCTGGGGGCAGAGAAGCAGAGTCTGAGCAGCTACAGGAAGGATGGAGGGGTTCAGACAAGGTTTTCCAACTCCGTGCCTAAATGTCACTTTCACAGCGAAATAAGCCCAGTTTGGCCCTGTTCACTTTTGCTTAGCAGAGTCTGTATCTTCAAAACTAGACACTCTGCAGGCCTATAAGCTTGGCTGGGGGCAGAGAAGCAGAGTCTGAGCAGCTACAGGAAGGATGGAGGGGTTCAGACAAGGTTTTCCAACTCCGTGCCTAAATGTCACTTTCACAGCGAAATAAGCCCAGTTTGGCCCTGTTCACTTTTGCTTAGCAGAGTCTGTATCTTCAAAACTAGACACTCTGCAGGCCTATAAGCTTGGCTGGGGGCAGAGAAGCAGAGTCTGAGCAGCTACAGGAAGGATGGAGGGGTTCAGACAAGGTTTTCCAACTCCGTGCCTAAATGTCACTTTCACAGCGAAATAAGCCCAGTTTGGCCCTGTTCACTTTTGCTTAGCAGAGTCTGTATCTTCAAAACTAGACACTCTGCAGGCCTATAAGCTTGGCTGGGGGCAGAGAAGCAGAGTCTGAGCAGCTACAGGAAGGATGGAGGGGTTCAGACAAGGTTTTCCAACTCCGTGCCTAAATGTCACTTTCACAGCGAAATAAGCCCAGTTTGGCCCTGTTCACTTTTGCTTAGCAGAGTCTGTATCTTCAAAACTAGACACTCTGCAGGCCTATAAGCTTGGCTGGGGGCAGAGAAGCAGAGTCTGAGCAGCTACAGGAAGGATGGAGGGGTTCAGACAAGGTTTTCCAACTCCGTGCCTAAATGTCACTTTCACAGCGAAATAAGCCCAGTTTGGCCCTGTTCACTTTTGCTTAGCAGAGTCTGTATCTTCAAAACTAGACACTCTGCAGGCCTATAAGCTTGGCTGGGGGCAGAGAAGCAGAGTCTGAGCAGCTACAGGAAGGATGGAGGGGTTCAGACAAGGTTTTCCAACTCCGTGCCTAAATGTCACTTTCACAGCGAAATAAGCCCAGTTTGGCCCTGTTCACTTTTGCTTAGCAGAGTCTGTATCTTCAAAACTAGACACTCTGCAGGCCTATAAGCTTGGCTGGGGGCAGAGAAGCAGAGTCTGAGCAGCTACAGGAAGGATGGAGGGGTTCAGACAAGGTTTTCCAACTCCGTGCCTAAATGTCACTTTCACAGCGAAATAAGCCCAGTTTGGCCCTGTTCACTTTTGCTTAGCAGAGTCTGTATCTTCAAAACTAGACACTCTGCAGGCCTATAAGCTTGGCTGGGGGCAGAGAAGCAGAGTCTGAGCAGCTACAGGAAGGATGGAGGGGTTCAGACAAGGTTTTCCAACTCCGTGCCTAAATGTCACTTTCACAGCGAAATAAGCCCAGTTTGGCCCTGTTCACTTTTGCTTAGCAGAGTCTGTATCTTCAAAACTAGACACTCTGCAGGCCTATAAGCTTGGCTGGGGGCAGAGAAGCAGAGTCTGAGCAGCTACAGGAAGGATGGAGGGGTTCAGACAAGGTTTTCCAACTCCGTGCCTAAATGTCACTTTCACAGCGAAATAAGCCCAGTTTGGCCCTGTTCACTTTTGCTTAGCAGAGTCTGTATCTTCAAAACTAGACACTCTGCAGGCCTATAAGCTTGGCTGGGGGCAGAGAAGCAGAGTCTGAGCAGCTACAGGAAGGATGGAGGGGTTCAGACAAGGTTTTCCAACTCCGTGCCTAAATGTCACTTTCACAGCGAAATAAGCCCAGTTTGGCCCTGTTCACTTTTGCTTAGCAGAGTCTGTATCTTCAAAACTAGACACTCTGCAGGCCTATAAGCTTGGCTGGGGGCAGAGAAGCAGAGTCTGAGCAGCTACAGGAAGGATGGAGGGGTTCAGACAAGGTTTTCCAACTCCGTGCCTAAATGTCACTTTCACAGCGAAATAAGCCCAGTTTGGCCCTGTTCACTTTTGCTTAGCAGAGTCTGTATCTTCAAAACTAGACACTCTGCAGGCCTATAAGCTTGGCTGGGGGCAGAGAAGCAGAGTCTGAGCAGCTACAGGAAGGATGGAGGGGTTCAGACAAGGTTTTCCAACTCCGTGCCTAAATGTCACTTTCACAGCGAAATAAGCCCAGTTTGGCCCTGTTCACTTTTGCTTAGCAGAGTCTGTATCTTCAAAACTAGACACTCTGCAGGCCTATAAGCTTGGCTGGGGGCAGAGAAGCAGAGTCTGAGCAGCTACAGGAAGGATGGAGGGGTTCAGACAAGGTTTTCCAACTCCGTGCCTAAATGTCACTTTCACAGCGAAATAAGCCCAGTTTGGCCCTGTTCACTTTTGCTTAGCAGAGTCTGTATCTTCAAAACTAGACACTCTGCAGGCCTATAAGCTTGGCTGG
Organism: Electrona antarctica; assembly: GCF_951216825.1. Lineage (NCBI taxonomy): Eukaryota > Metazoa > Chordata > Actinopteri > Myctophiformes > Myctophidae > Electrona > Electrona antarctica. The sequence goes on from NW_027638703.1 coordinate 88,494, forward strand.
GGGCAGAGAAGCAGAGTCTGAGCAGCTACAGGAAGGATGGAGGGGTTCAGACAAGGTTTTCCAACTCCGTGCCTAAATGTCACTTTCACAGCGAAATAAGCCCAGTTTGGCCCTGTTCACTTTTGCTTAGCAGAGTCTGTATCTTCAAAACTAGACACTCTGCAGGCCTATAAGCTTGGCTGGGGGCAGAGAAGCAGAGTCTGAGCAGCTACAGGAAGGATGGAGGGGTTCAGACAAGGTTTTCCAACTCCGTGCCTAAATGTCACTTTCACAGCGAAATAAGCCCAGTTTGGCCCTGTTCACTTTTGCTTAGCAGAGTCTGTATCTTCAAAACTAGACACTCTGCAGGCCTATAAGCTTGGCTGGGGGCAGAGAAGCAGAGTCTGAGCAGCTACAGGAAGGATGGAGGGGTTCAGACAAGGTTTTCCAACTCCGTGCCTAAATGTCACTTTCACAGCGAAATAAGCCCAGTTTGGCCCTGTTCACTTTTGCTTAGCAGAGTCTGTATCTTCAAAACTAGACACTCTGCAGGCCTATAAGCTTGGCTGGGGGCAGAGAAGCAGAGTCTGAGCAGCTACAGGAAGGATGGAGGGGTTCAGACAAGGTTTTCCAACTCCGTGCCTAAATGTCACTTTCACAGCGAAATAAGCCCAGTTTGGCCCTGTTCACTTTTGCTTAGCAGAGTCTGTATCTTCAAAACTAGACACTCTGCAGGCCTATAAGCTTGGCTGGGGGCAGAGAAGCAGAGTCTGAGCAGCTACAGGAAGGATGGAGGGGTTCAGACAAGGTTTTCCAACTCCGTGCCTAAATGTCACTTTCACAGCGAAATAAGCCCAGTTTGGCCCTGTTCACTTTTGCTTAGCAGAGTCTGTATCTTCAAAACTAGACACTCTGCAGGCCTATAAGCTTGGCTGGGGGCAGAGAAGCAGAGTCTGAGCAGCTACAGGAAGGATGGAGGGGTTCAGACAAGGTTTTCCAACTCCGTGCCTAAATGTCACTTTCACAGCGAAATAAACCCAGTTTGGCCCTGTTCACTTTTGCTTAGCAGAGTCTGTATCTTCAAAACTAGACACTCTGCAGGCCTATAAGCTTGGCTGGGGGCAGAGAAGCAGAGTCTGAGCAGCTACAGGAAGGATGGAGGGGTTCAGACAAGGTTTTCCAACTCCGTGCCTAAATGTCACTTTCACAGCGAAATAAGCCCAGTTTGGCCCTGTTCACTTTTGCTTAGCAGAGTCTGTATCTTCAAAACTAGACACTCTGCAGGCCTATAAGCTTGGCTGGGGGCAGAGAAGCAGAGTCTGAGCAGCTACAGGAAGGATGGAGGGGTTCAGACAAGGTTTTCCAACTCCGTGCCTAAATGTCACTTTCACAGCGAAATAAGCCCAGTTTGGCCCTGTTCACTTTTGCTTAGCAGAGTCTGTATCTTCAAAACTAGACACTCTGCAGGCCTATAAGCTTGGCTGGGGGCAGAGAAGCAGAGTCTGAGCAGCTACAGGAAGGATGGAGGGGTTCAGACAAGGTTTTCCAAGTCCGTGCCTAAATCTCACTTTCACAGCGAAATAAGCCCAGTTTGGCCCTGTTCACTTTTGCTTAGCAGAGTCTGTATCTTCAAAACTAGACACTCTGCAGGCCTATATCAGCCCAATATCAATATCAGCCCAATATCAGCATCAGCCCAATATCAGCATCAGCCCAATATCAGCATCAGCCCAATATCAGCATCAGCCCAATATCAGCATCAGCCCAATATCAGCATCAGCCCAATATCAGCATCAGCCCAATATCAGCATCAGCCCAATATCAGCATCAGCCCAATATCAGCATCAGCCCAATATCAGCATCAGCCCAATATCAGCATCAGCCCAATATCAGCATCAGCCCAATATCAGCATCAGCCCAATATCAGCATCAGCCCAATATCAGCATCAGCCCAATATCAGCATCAGCCCAATATCAGCATCAGCCCAATATCAGCATCAGCCCAATATCAGCATCAGCCCAATATCAGCATCAGCCCAATATCAGCATCAGCCCAATATCAGCATCAGCCCAATATCAGCATCAGCCCAATATCAGCATCAGCCCAATATCAGCATCAGCCCAATATCAGCATCAGCCCAATATCAGCATCAGCCCAATATCAGCATCAGCCCAATATCAGCATCAGCCCAATATCAGCATCAGCCCAATATCAGCATCAGCCCAATATCAGCATCAGCCCAATATCAGCATCAGCCCAATATCAGCATCAGCCCAATATCAGCATCAGCCCAATATCAGCATCAGCCCAATATCAGCATCAGCCCAATATCAGCATCAGCCCAATATCAGCATCAGCCCAATATCAGCATCAGCCCAATATCAGCATCAGCCCAATATCAGCATCAGCCCAATATCAGCATCAGCCCAATATCAGCATCAGCCCAATATCAGCATCAGCCCAATATCAGCATCAGCCCAATATCAGCATCAGCCCAATATCAGCATCAGCCCAATATCAGCATCAGCCCAATATCAGCATCAGCCCAATATCAGCATCAGCCCAATATCAGCATCAGCCCAATATCAGCATCAGCCCAATATCAGCATCAGCCCAATATCAGCATCAGCCCAATATCAGCATCAGCCCAATATCAGCATCAGCCCAATATCAGCATCAGCCCAATATCAGCATCAGCCCAATATCAGCATCAGCCCAATATCAGCATCAGCCCAATATCAGCATCAGCCCAATATCAGCATCAGCCCAATATCAGCATCAGCCCAATATCAGCATCAGCCCAATATCAGCATCAGCCCAATATCAGCATCAGCCCAATATCAGCATCAGCCCAATATCAGCATCAGCCCAATATCAGCATCAGCCCAATATAAGCATCAGCCCAATATCAGCATCAGCCCAATATCAGCATCAGCCCTAGACACTCTGCAGGCCTATAAGCTTGGCTGGGGGCAGAGAAGCAGCCCAATATGATATAATATCAGCTGATGCTGATATTGGGCTGATGCTGATATTGGGCTGATGCTGATATTGGGCTGATGCTGATATTGGGCTGATGCTGATATTGGGCTGATGCTGATATTGGGCTGATGCTGATATTGGGCTGATGCTGATATTGGGCTGATGCTGATATTGGGCTGATGCTGATATTGGGCTGATGCTGATATTGGGCTGATGCTGATATTGGGCTGATGCTGATATTGGGCTGATGCTGATATTGGGCTGATGCTGATATTGGGCTGATGCTGATATTGGGCTGATGCTGATATTGGGCTGATGCTGATATTGGGCTGATGCTGATATTGGGCTGATGCTGATATTGGGCTGATGCTGATATTGGGCTGATGCTGATATTGGGCTGATGCTGATATTGGGCTGATGCTGATATTGGGCTGATGCTGATATTGGGCTGATGCTGATATTGGGCTGATGCTGATATTGGGCTGATGCTGATATTGGGCTGATGCTGATATTGGGCTGATGCTGATATTGGGCTGATGCTGATATTGGGCTGATGCTGATATTGGGCTGATGCTGATATTGGGCTGATGCTGATATTGGGCTGATGCTGATATTGGGCTGATGCTGATATTGGGCTGATGCTGATATTGGGCTGATGCTGATATTGGGCTGATGCTGATATTGGGCTGATGCTGATATTGGGCTGATGCTGATATTGGGCTGATGCTGATATTGGGCTGATGCTGATATTGGGCTGATGCTGATATTGGGCTGATGCTGATATTGGGCTGATGCTGATATTGGGCTGATGCTGATATTGGGCTGATGCTGATATTGGGCTGATGCTGATATTGGGCTGATGCTGATATTGGGCTGATGCTGATATTGGGCTGATGCTGATATTGGGCTGATGCTGATATTGGGCTGATGCTGATATTGGGCTGATGCTGATATTGGGCTGATGCTGATATTGGGCTGATGCTGATATTGGGCTGATGCTGATATTGGGCTGATGCTGATATTGGGCTGATGCTGATATTGGGCTGATGCTGATATTGGGCTGATGCTGATATTGGGCTGATGCTGATATTGGGCTGATGCTGATATTGGGCTGATGCTGATATTGGGCTGATGCTGATATTGGGCTGATGCTGATATTGGGCTGATGCTGATATTGGGCTGATGCTGATATTGGGCTGATGCTGATATTGGGCTGATGCTGATATTGGGCTGATGCTGATATTGGGCTGATGCTGATATTGGGCTGATGCTGATATTGGGCTGATGCTGATATTGGGCTGATGCTGATATTGGGCTGATATTGATATTGGGCTGATATTGATATTGGGCTGATATAGGCCTGCAGAGTGTCTAGTTTTGAAGATACAGACTCTGCTAAGCAAAAGTGAACAGGGCCAAACTGGGCTTATTTCGCTGTGAAAGTGAGATTTAGGCACGGACTTGGAAAACCTTGTCTGAACCCCTCCATCCTTCCTGTAGCTGCTCAGACTCTGCTTCTCTGCCCCCAGCCAAGCTTATAGGCCTGCAGAGTGTCTAGTTTTGAAGATACAGACTCTGCTAAGCAAAAGTGAACAGGGCCAAACTGGGCTTATTTCGCTGTGAAAGTGACATTTAGGCACGGAGTTGGAAAACCTTGTCTGAACCCCTCCATCCTTCCTGTAGCTGCTCAGACTCTGCTTCTCTGCCCCCAGCCAAGCTTATAGGCCTGCAGAGTGTCTAGTTTTGAAGATACAGACTCTGCTAAGCAAAAGTGAACAGGGCCAAACTGGGCTTATTTCGCTGTGAAAGTGACATTTAGGCACGGAGTTGGAAAACCTTGTCTGAACCCCTCCATCCTTCCTGTAGCTGCTCAGACTCTGCTTCTCTGCCCCCAGCCAAGCTTATAGGCCTGCAGAGTGTCTAGTTTTGAAGATACAGACTCTGCTAAGCAAAAGTGAACAGGGCCAAACTGGGCTTATTTCGCTGTGAAAGTGACATTTAGGCACGGAGTTGGAAAACCTTGTCTGAACCCCTCCATCCTTCCTGTAGCTGCTCAGACTCTGCTTCTCTGCCCCCAGCCAAGCTTATAGGCCTGCAGAGTGTCTAGTTTTGAAGATACAGACTCTGCTAAGCAAAAGTGAACAGGGCCAAACTGGGCTTATTTCGCTGTGAAAGTGACATTTAGGCACGGAGTTGGAAAACCTTGTCTGAACCCCTCCATCCTTCCTGTAGCTGCTCAGACTCTGCTTCTCTGCCCCCAGCCAAGCTTATAGGCCTGCAGAGTGTCTAGTTTTGAAGATACAGACTCTGCTAAGCAAAAGTGAACAGGGCCAAACTGGGCTTATTTCGCTGTGAAAGTGACATTTAGGCACGGAGTTGGAAAACCTTGTCTGAACCCCTCCATCCTTCCTGTAGCTGCTCAGACTCTGCTTCTCTGCCCCCAGCCAAGCTTATAGGCCTGCAGAGTGTCTAGTTTTGAAGATACAGACTCTGCTAAGCAAAAGTGAACAGGGCCAAACTGGGCTTATTTCGCTGTGAAAGTGACATTTAGGCACGGAGTTGGAAAACCTTGTCTGAACCCCTCCATCCTTCCTGTAGCTGCTCAGACTCTGCTTCTCTGCCCCCAGCCAAGCTTATAGGCCTGCAGAGTGTCTAGTTTTGAAGATACAGACTCTGCTAAGCAAAAGTGAACAGGGCCAAACTGGGCTTATTTCGCTGTGAAAGTGACATTTAGGCACGGAGTTGGAAAACCTTGTCTGAACCCCTCCATCCTTCCTGTAGCTGCTCAGACTCTGCTTCTCTGCCCCCAGCCAAGCTTATAGGCCTGCAGAGTGTCTAGTTTTGAAGATACAGACTCTGCTAAGCAAAAGTGAACAGGGCCAAACTGGGCTTATTTCGCTGTGAAAGTGACATTTAGGCACGGAGTTGGAAAACCTTGTCTGAACCCCTCCATCCTTCCTGTAGCTGCTCAGACTCTGCTTCTCTGCCCCCAGCCAAGCTTATAGGCCTGCAGAGTGTCTAGTTTTGAAGATACAGACTCTGCTAAGCAAAAGTGAACAGGGCCAAACTGGGCTTATTTCGCTGTGAAAGTGACATTTAGGCACGGAGTTGGAAAACCTTGTCTGAACCCCTCCATCCTTCCTGTAGCTGCTCAGACTCTGCTTCTCTGCCCCCAGCCAAGCTTATAGGCCTGCAGAGTGTCTAGTTTTGAAGATACAGACTCTGCTAAGCAAAAGTGAACAGGGCCAAACTGGGCTTATTTCGCTGTGAAAGTGACATTTAGGCACGGAGTTGGAAAACCTTGTCTGAACCCCTCCATCCTTCCTGTAGCTGCTCAGACTCTGCTTCTCTGCCCCCAGCCAAGCTTATAGGCCTGCAGAGTGTCTAGTTTTGAAGATACAGACTCTGCTAAGCAAAAGTGAACAGGGCCAAACTGGGCTTATTTCGCTGTGAAAGTGACATTTAGGCACGGAGTTGGAAAACCTTGTCTGAACCCCTCCATCCTTCCTGTAGCTGCTCAGACTCTGCTTCTCTGCCCCCAGCCAAGCTTATAGGCCTGCAGAGTGTCTAGTTTTGAAGATACAGACTCTGCTAAGCAAAAGTGAACAGGGCCAAACTGGGCTTATTTCGCTGTGAAAGTGACATTTAGGCACGGAGTTGGAAAACCTTGTCTGAACCCCTCCATCCTTCCTGTAGCTGCTCAGACTCTGCTTCTCTGCCCCCAGCCAAGCTATAGGCCTGCAGAGTGTCTAGTTTTGAAGATACAGACTCTGCTAAGCAAAAGTGAACAGGGCCAAACTGGGCTTATTTCGCTGTGAAAGTGACATTTAGGCACGGAGTTGGAAAACCTTGTCTGAACCCCTCCATCCTTCCTGTAGCTGCTCAGACTCTGCTTCTCTGCCCCCAGCCAAGCGTATAGGCCTGCAGAGTGTCTAGTTTTGAAGATACAGACTCTGCTAAGCAAAAGTGAACAGGGCCAAACTGGGCTTATTTCGCTGTGAAAGTGACATTTAGGCACGGAGTTGGAAAACCTTGTCTGAACCCCTCCATCCTTCCTGTAGCTGCTCAGACTCTGCTTCTCTGCCCCCAGCCAAGCTTATAGGCCTGCAGAGTGTCTAGTTTTGAAGATACAGACTCTGCTAAGCAAAAGTGAACAGGGCCAAACTGGGCTTATTTCGCTGTGAAAGTGACATTTAGGCACGGAGTTGGAAAACCTTGTCTGAACCCCTCCATCCTTCCTGTAGCTGCTCAGACTCTGCTTCTCTGCCCCCAGCCAAGCTTATAGGCCTGCAGAGTGTCTAGTTTTGAAGATACAGACTCTGCTAAGCAAAAGTGAACAGGGCCAAACTGGGCTTATTTCGCTGTGAAAGTGACATTTAGGCACGGAGTTGGAAAACCTTGTCTGAACCCCTCCATCCTTCCTGTAGCTGCTCAGACTCTGCTTCTCTGCCCCCAGCCAAGCTTATAGGCCTGCAGAGTGTCTAGTTTTGAAGATACAGACTCTGCTAAGCAAAAGTGAACAGGGCCAAACTGGGCTTATTTCGCTGTGAAAGTGACATTTAGGCACGGAGTTGGAAAACCTTGTCTGAACCCCTCCATCCTTCCTGTAGCTGCTCAGACTCTGCTTCTCTGCCCCCAGCCAAGCTTATAGGCCTGCAGAGTGTCTAGTTTTGAAGATACAGACTCTGCTAAGCAAAAGTGAACAGGGCCAAACTGGGCTTATTTCGCTGTGAAAGTGACATTTAGGCACGGAGTTGGAAAACCTTGTCTGAACCCCTCCATCCTTCCTGTAGCTGCTCAGACTCTGCTTCTCTGCCCCCAGCCAAGCTTATAGGCCTGCAGAGTGTCTAGTTTTGAAGATACAGACTCTGCTAAGCAAAAGTGAACAGGGCCAAACTGGGCTTATTTCGCTGTGAAAGTGACATTTAGGCACGGAGTTGGAAAACCTTGTCTGAACCCCTCCATCCTTCCTGTAGCTGCTCAGACTCTGCTTCTCTGCCCCCAGCCAAGCTTATAGGCCTGCAGAGTGTCTAGTTTTGAAGATACAGACTCTGCTAAGCAAAAGTGAACAGGGCCAAACTGGGCTTATTTCGCTGTGAAAGTGACATTTAGGCACGGAGTTGGAAAACCTTGTCTGAACCCCTCCATCCTTCCTGTAGCTGCTCAGACTCTGCTTCTCTGCCCCCAGCCAAGCTTATAGGCCTGCAGAGTGTCTAGTTTTGAAGATACAGACTCTGCTAAGCAAAAGTGAACAGGGCCAAACTGGGCTTATTTCGCTGTGAAAGTGACATTTAGGCACGGAGTTGGAAAACCTTGTCTGAACCCCTCCATCCTTCCTGTAGCTGCTCAGACTCTGCTTCTCTGCCCCCAGCCAAGCTTATAGGCCTGCAGAGTGTCTAGTTTTGAAGATACAGACTCTGCTAAGCAAAAGTGAACAGGGCCAAACTGGGCTTATTTCGCTGTGAAAGTGACATTTAGGCACGGAGTTGGAAAACCTTGTCTGAACCCCTCCATCCTTCCTGTAGCTGCTCAGACTCTGCTTCTCTGCCCCCAGCCAAGCTTATAGGCCTGCAGAGTGTCTAGTTTTGAAGATACAGACTCTGCTAAGCAAAAGTGAACAGGGCCAAACTGGGCTTATTTCGCTGTGAAAGTGACATTTAGGCACGGAGTTGGAAAACCTTGTCTGAACCCCTCCATCCTTCCTGTAGCTGCTCAGACTCTGCTTCTCTGCCCCCAGCCAAGCTTATAGGCCTGCAGAGTGTCTAGTTTTGAAGATACAGACTCTGCTAAGCAAAAGTGAACAGGGCCAAACTGGGCTTATTTCGCTGTGAAAGTGACATTTAGGCACGGAGTTGGAAAACCTTGTCTGAACCCCTCCATCCTTCCTGTAGCTGCTCAGACTCTGCTTCTCTGCCCCCAGCCAAGCTTATAGGCCTGCAGAGTGTCTAGTTTTGAAGATACAGACTCTGCTAAGCAAAAGTGAACAGGGCCAAACTGGGCTTATTTCGCTGTGAAAGTGACATTTAGGCACGGAGTTGGAAAACCTTGTCTGAACCCCTCCATCCTTCCTGTAGCTGCTCAGACTCTGCTTCTCTGCCCCCAGCCAAGCTTATAGGCCTGCAGAGTGTCTAGTTTTGAAGATACAGACTCTGCTAAGCAAAAGTGAACAGGGCCAAACTGGGCTTATTTCGCTGTGAAAGTGACATTTAGGCACGGAGTTGGAAAACCTTGTCTGAACCCCTCCATCCTTCCTGTAGCTGCTCAGACTCTGCTTCTCTGCCCCCAGCCAAGCTTATAGGCCTGCAGAGTGTCTAGTTTTGAAGATACAGACTCTGCTAAGCAAAAGTGAACAGGGCCAAACTGGGCTTATTTCGCTGTGAAAGTGACATTTAGGCACGGAGTTGGAAAACCTTGTCTGAACCCCTCCATCCTTCCTGTAGCTGCTCAGACTCTGCTTCTCTGCCCCCAGCCAAGCTTATAGGCCTGCAGAGTGTCTAGTTTTGAAGATACAGACTCTGCTAAGCAAAAGTGAACAGGGCCAAACTGGGCTTATTTCGCTGTGAAAGTGACATTTAGGCACGGAGTTGGAAAACCTTGTCTGAACCCCTCCATCCTTCCTGTAGCTGCTCAGACTCTGCTTCTCTGCCCCCAGCCAAGCTTATAGGCCTGCAGAGTGTCTAGTTTTGAAGATACAGACTCTGCTAAGCAAAAGTGAACAGGGCCAAACTGGGCTTATTTCGCTGTGAAATTTCGATGTCACTTTCACAGCGAAATAAGCCCAGTTTGGCCCTGTTCACTTTTGCTTAGCAGAGTCTGTATCTTCAAAACTAGACACTCTGCAGGCCTATAAGCTTGGCTGGGGGCAGAGAAGCAGAGTCTGAGCAGCTACAGGAAGGATGGAGGGGTTCAGACAAGGTTTTCCAACTCCGTGCCTAAATGTCACTTTCACAGCGAAATAAGCCCAGTTTGGCCCTGTTCACTTTTGCTTAGCAGAGTCTGTATCTTCAAAACTAGACACTCTGCAGGCCTATAAGCTTGGCTGGGGGCAGAGAAGCAGAGTCTGAGCAGCTACAGGAAGGATGGAGGGGTTCAGACAAGGTTTTCCAACTCCGTGCCTAAATGTCACTTTCACAGCGAAATAAGCCCAGTTTGGCCCTGTTCACTTTTGCTTAGCAGAGTCTGTATCTTCAAAACTAGACACTCTGCAGGCCTATAAGCTTGGCTGGGGGCAGAGAAGCAGAGTCTGAGCAGCTACAGGAAGGATGGAGGGGTTCAGACAAGGTTTTCCAACTCCGTGCCTAAATGTCACTTTCACAGCGAAATAAGCCCAGTTTGGCCCTGTTCACTTTTGCTTAGCAGAGTCTGTATCTTCAAAACTAGACACTCTGCAGGCCTATAAGCTTGGCTGGGGGCAGAGAAGCAGAGTCTGAGCAGCTACAGGAAGGATGGAGGGGTTCAGACAAGGTTTTCCAACTCCGTGCCTAAATGTCACTTTCACAGCGAAATAAGCCCAGTTTGGCCCTGTTCACTTTTGCTTAGCAGAGTCTGTATCTTCAAAACTAGACACTCTGCAGGCCTATAAGCTTGGCTGGGGGCAGAGAAGCAGAGTCTGAGCAGCTACAGGAAGGATGGAGGGGTTCAGACAAGGTTTTCCAACTCCGTGCCTAAATGTCACTTTCACAGCGAAATAAGCCCAGTTTGGCCCTGTTCACTTTTGCTTAGCAGAGTCTGTATCTTCAAAACTAGACACTCTGCAGGCCTATAAGCTTGGCTGGGGGCAGAGAAGCAGAGTCTGAGCAGCTACAGGAAGGATGGAGGGGTTCAGACAAGGTTTTCCAACTCCGTGCCTAAATGTCACTTTCACAGCGAAATAAGCCCAGTTTGGCCCTGTTCACTTTTGCTTAGCAGAGTCTGTATCTTCAAAACTAGACACTCTGCAGGCCTATAAGCTTGGCTGGGGGCAGAGAAGCAGAGTCTGAGCAGCTACAGGAAGGATGGAGGGGTTCAGACAAGGTTTTCCAACTCCGTGCCTAAATGTCACTTTCACAGCGAAATAAGCCCAGTTTGGCCCTGTTCACTTTTGCTTAGCAGAGTCTGTATCTTCAAAACTAGACACTCTGCAGGCCTATAAGCTTGGCTGGGGGCAGAGAAGCAGAGTCTGAGCAGCTACAGGAAGGATGGAGGGGTTCAGACAAGGTTTTCCAACTCCGTGCCTAAATGTCACTTTCACAGCGAAATAAGCCCAGTTTGGCCCTGTTCACTTTTGCTTAGCAGAGTCTGTATCTTCAAAACTAGACACTCTGCAGGCCTATAAGCTTGGCTGGGGGCAGAGAAGCAGAGTCTGAGCAGCTACAGGAAGGATGGAGGGGTTCAGACAAGGTTTTCCAAGTCCGTGCCTAAATCTCACTTTCACAGCGAAATAAGCCCAGTTTGGCCCTGTTCACTTTTGCTTAGCAGAGTCTGTATCTTCAAAACTAGACACTCTGCAGGCCTATATCAGCCCAATATCAATATCAGCCCAATATCAATATCAGCCCAATATCAGCATCAGCCCAATATCAGCATCAGCCCAATATCAGCATCAGCCCAATATCAGCATCAGCCCAATATCAGCATCAGCCCAATATCAGCATCAGCCCAATATCAGCATCAGCCCAATATCAGCATCAGCCCAATATCAGCATCAGCCCAATATCAGCATCAGCCCAATATCAGCATCAGCCCAATATCAGCATCAGCCCAATATCAGCATCAGCCCAATATCAGCATCAGCCCAATATCAGCATCAGCCCAATATCAGCATCAGCCCAATATCAGCATCAGCCCAATATCAGCATCAGCCCAATATCAGCATCAGCCCAATATCAGCATCAGCCCAATATCAGCATCAGCCCAATATCAGCATCAGCCCAATATCAGCATCAGCCCAATATCAGCATCAGCCCAATATCAGCATCAGCCCAATATCAGCATCAGCCCAATATCAGCATCAGCCCAATATCAGCATCAGCCCAATATCAGCATCAGCCCAATATCAGCATCAGCCCAATATCAGCATCAGCCCAATATCAGCATCAGCCCAATATCAGCATCAGCCCAATATCAGCATCAGCCCAATATCAGCATCAGCCCAATATCAGCATCAGCCCAATATCAGCATCAGCCCAATATCAGCATCAGCCCAATATCAGCATCAGCCCAATATCAGCATCAGCCCAATATCAGCATCAGCCCAATATCAGCATCAGCCCAATATCAGCATCAGCCCAATATCAGCATCAGCCCAATATCAGCATCAGCCCAATATCAGCATCAGCCCAATATCAGCATCAGCCCAATATCAGCATCAGCCCAATATCAGCATCAGCCCAATATCAGCATCAGCCCAATATCAGCATCAGCCCAATATCAGCATCAGCCCAATATCAGCATCAGCCCAATATCAGCATCAGCCCAATATCAGCATCAGCCCAATATCAGCATCAGCCCAATATCAGCATCAGCCCAATATCAGCATCAGCCCAATATCAGCATCAGCCCAATATCAGCATCAGCCCAATATCAGCATCAGCCCAATATCAGCATCAGCCCAATATCAGCATCAGCCCAATATCAGCATCAGCTGATATTATATCATATTGGGCTGCTTCTCTGCCCCCAGCCAAGCTTATAGGCCTGCAGAGTGTCTAGGGCTGATGCTGATATTGGGCTGATGCTGATATTGGGCTGATGCTGATATTGGGCTGATGCTGATATTGGGCTGATGCTGATATTGGGCTGATGCTGATATTGGGCTGATGCTGATATTGGGCTGATGCTGATATTGGGCTGATGCTGATATTGGGCTGATGCTGATATTGGGCTGATGCTGATATTGGGCTGATGCTGATATTGGGCTGATGCTGATATTGGGCTGATGCTGATATTGGGCTGATGCTGATATTGGGCTGATGCTGATATTGGGCTGATGCTGATATTGGGCTGATGCTGATATTGGGCTGATGCTGATATTGGGCTGATGCTGATATTGGGCTGATGCTGATATTGGGCTGATGCTGATATTGGGCTGATGCTGATATTGGGCTGATGCTGATATTGGGCTGATGCTGATATTGGGCTGATGCTGATATTGGGCTGATGCTGATATTGGGCTGATGCTGATATTGGGCTGATGCTGATATTGGGCTGATGCTGATATTGGGCTGATGCTGATATTGGGCTGATGCTGATATTGGGCTGATGCTGATATTGGGCTGATGCTGATATTGGGCTGATGCTGATATTGGGCTGATGCTGATATTGGGCTGATGCTGATATTGGGCTGATGCTGATATTGGGCTGATGCTGATATTGGGCTGATGCTGATATTGGGCTGATGCTGATATTGGGCTGATGCTGATATTGGGCTGATGCTGATATTGGGCTGATGCTGATATTGGGCTGATGCTGATATTGGGCTGATGCTGATATTGGGCTGATGCTGATATTGGGCTGATGCTGATATTGGGCTGATGCTGATATTGGGCTGATGCTGATATTGGGCTGATGCTGATATTGGGCTGATGCTGATATTGGGCTGATGCTGATATTGGGCTGATGCTGATATTGGGCTGATGCTGATATTGGGCTGATGCTGATATTGGGCTGATGCTGATATTGGGCTGATGCTGATATTGGGCTGATGCTGATATTGGGCTGATGCTGATATTGGGCTGATGCTGATATTGGGCTGATGCTGATATTGGGCTGATGCTGATATTGGGCTGATGCTGATATTGGGCTGATGCTGATATTGGGCTGATGCTGATATTGGGCTGATGCTGATATTGGGCTGATGCTGATATTGGGCTGATGCTGATATTGGGCTGATGCTGATATTGGGCTGATGCTGATATTGGGCTGATGCTGATATTGGGCTGATGCTGATATTGGGCTGATGCTGATATTGGGCTGATGCTGATATTGGGCTGATGCTGATATTGGGCTGATGCTGATATTGGGCTGATGCTGATATTGGGCTGATATTGATATTGGGCTGATATTGATATTGGGCTGATATAGGCCTGCAGAGTGTCTAGTTTTGAAGATACAGACTCTGCTAAGCAAAAGTGAACAGGGCCAAACTGGGCTTATTTCGCTGTGAAAGTGAGATTTAGGCATGGACTTGGAAAACCTTGTCTGAACCCCTCCATCCTTCCTGTAGCTGCTCAGACTCTGCTTCTCTGCCCCCAGCCAAGCTTATAGGCCTGCAGAGTGTCTAGTTTTGAAGATACAGACTCTGCTAAGCAAAAGTGAACAGGGCCAAACTGGGCTTATTTCGCTGTGAAAGTGACATTTAGGCACGGAGTTGGAAAACCTTGTCTGAACCCCTCCATCCTTCCTGTAGCTGCTCAGACTCTGCTTCTCTGCCCCCAGCCAAGCTTATAGGCCTGCAGAGTGTCTAGTTTTGAAGATACAGACTCTGCTAAGCAAAAGTGAACAGGGCCAAACTGGGCTTATTTCGCTGTGAAAGTGACATTTAGGCACGGAGTTGGAAAACCTTGTCTGAACCCCTCCATCCTTCCTGTAGCTGCTCAGACTCTGCTTCTCTGCCCCCAGCCAAGCTTATAGGCCTGCAGAGTGTCTAGTTTTGAAGATACAGACTCTGCTAAGCAAAAGTGAACAGGGCCAAACTGGGCTTATTTCGCTGTGAAAGTGACATTTAGGCACGGAGTTGGAAAACCTTGTCTGAACCCCTCCATCCTTCCTGTAGCTGCTCAGACTCTGCTTCTCTGCCCCCAGCCAAGCTTATAGGCCTGCAGAGTGTCTAGTTTTGAAGATACAGACTCTGCTAAGCAAAAGTGAACAGGGCCAAACTGGGCTTATTTCGCTGTGAAAGTGACATTTAGGCACGGAGTTGGAAAACCTTGTCTGAACCCCTCCATCCTTCCTGTAGCTGCTCAGACTCTGCTTCTCTGCCCCCAGCCAAGCTTATAGGCCTGCAGAGTGTCTAGTTTTGAAGATACAGACTCTGCTAAGCAAAAGTGAACAGGGCCAAACTGGGCTTATTTCGCTGTGAAAGTGACATTTAGGCACGGAGTTGGAAAACCTTGTCTGAACCCCTCCATCCTTCCTGTAGCTGCTCAGACTCTGCTTCTCTGCCCCCAGCCAAGCTTATAGGCCTGCAGAGTGTCTAGTTTTGAAGATACAGACTCTGCTAAGCAAAAGTGAACAGGGCCAAACTGGGCTTATTTCGCTGTGAAAGTGACATTTAGGCACGGAGTTGGAAAACCTTGTCTGAACCCCTCCATCCTTCCTGTAGCTGCTCAGACTCTGCTTCTCTGCCCCCAGCCAAGCTTATAGGCCTGCAGAGTGTCTAGTTTTGAAGATACAGACTCTGCTAAGCAAAAGTGAACAGGGCCAAACTGGGCTTATTTCGCTGTGAAAGTGACATTTAGGCACGGAGTTGGAAAACCTTGTCTGAACCCCTCCATCCTTCCTGTAGCTGCTCAGACTCTGCTTCTCTGCCCCCAGCCAAGCTTATAGGCCTGCAGAGTGTCTAGTTTTGAAGATACAGACTCTGCTAAGCAAAAGTGAACAGGGCCAAACTGGGCTTATTTCGCTGTGAAAGTGACATTTAGGCACGGAGTTGGAAAACCTTGTCTGAACCCCTCCATCCTTCCTGTAGCTGCTCAGACTCTGCTTCTCTGCCCCCAGCCAAGCTTATAGGCCTGCAGAGTGTCTAGTTTTGAAGATACAGAACAGACTCTGCTAAGCAAAAGTGAACAGGGCCAAACTGGGCTTATTTCGCTGTGAAAGTGACATTTAGGCACGGAGTTGGAAAACCTTGTCTGAACCCCTCCATCCTTCCTGTAGCTGCTCAGACTCTGCTTCTCTGCCCCCAGCCAAGCTTATAGGCCTGCAGAGTGTCTAGTTTGAAGATACAGACTCTGCTAAGCAAAAGTGAACAGGGCCAAACTGGGCTTATTTCGCTGTGAAGTGACATTTAGGCACGGAGTTGGAAAACCTTGTCTGAACCCCTCCATCCTTCCTGTAGCTGCTCAGACTCTGCTTCTCTGCCCCCAGCCAAGCTTATAGGCCTGCAGAGTGTCTAGTTTTGAAGATACAGACTCTGCTAAGCAAAAGTGAACAGGGCCAAACTGGGCTTATTTCGCTGTGAAAGTGACATTTAGGCACGGAGTTGGAAAACCTTGTCTGAACCCCTCCATCCTTCCTGTAGCTGCTCAGACTCTGCTTCTCTGCCCCCAGCCAAGCTTATAGGCCTGCAGAGTGTCTAGTTTTGAAGATACAGACTCTGCTAAGCAAAAGTGAACAGGGCCAAACTGGGCTTATTTCGCTGTGAAAGTGACATTTAGGCACGGAGTTGGAAAACCTTGTCTGAACCCCTCCATCCTTGCTCAGGACTCCTGCTTCTCTGCCCCCAGCCAAGCTTATAGGCCTGCAGAGTGTCTAGTTTTGAAGATACAGACTCTGCCTAAGCAAAAGTGAACAGGGCCAAACTGGGCTTATTTCGCTGTGAAAGTGACATTTAGGCACGGAGTTGGAAAACCTTGTCTGAACCCCTCCATCCTTCCTGTAGCTGCTCAGACTCTGCTTCTCTGCCCCCAGCCAAGCTTATAGGCCTGCAGAGTGTCTAGTTTTGAAGATACAGACTCTGCTAAGCAAAAGTGAACAGGGCCAAACTGGGCTTATTTCGCTGTGAAAGTGACATCGAAATTTCACAGCGAAATAAGCCCAGTTTGGCCCTGTTCACTTTTGCTTAGCAGAGTCTGTATCTTCAAAACTAGACACTCTGCAGGCCTATAAGCTTGGCTGGGGGCAGAGAAGCAGAGTCTGAGCAGCTACAGGAAGGATGGAGGGGTTCAGACAAGGTTTTCCAACTCCGTGCCTAAATGTCACTTTCACAGCGAAATAAGCCCAGTTTGGCCTGTTCACTTTTGCTTAGCAGAGTCTGTATCTTCAAAACTAGACACTCTGCAGGCCTATAAGCTTGGCTGGGGCAGAGAAGCAGAGTCTGAGCAGCTACAGGAAGGATGGAGGGGTTCAGACAAGGTTTTCCAACTCCGTGCCTAAATGTCACTTTCACAGCGAAATAAGCCCAGTTTGGCCCTGTTCACTTTTGCTTAGCAGAGTCTGTATCTTCAAAACTAGACACTCTGCAGGCCTATAAGCTTGGCTGGGGGCAGAGAAGCAGAGTCTGAGCAGCTACAGGAAGGATGGAGGGGTTCAGACAAGGTTTTCCAACTCCGTGCCTAAATGTCACTTTCACAGCGAAATAAGCCCAGTTTGGCCCTGAATCACTTTTGCTTAGCAGAGTCTGTATCTTCAAAACTAGACACTCTGCAGGCCTATAAGCTTGGCTGGGGGCAGAGAAGCAGAGTCTGAGCAGCTACAGGAAGGGATGGAGGGGTTCAGACAAGGTTTTCCAACTCGTGCCTAAATGTCACTTTCACAGCGAAATAAGCCCAGTTTGGCCCTGTTCACTTTTGCTTAGCAGAGTCTGTATCTTCAAAACTAGACACTCTGCAGGCCTATAAGCTTGGCTGGGGGCAGAGAAGCAGAGTCTGAGCAGCTACAGGAAGGATGGAGGGGTTCAGACAAGGTTTTCCAACTCCGTGCCTAAATGTCACTTTCACAGCGAAATAAGCCCAGTTTGGCCCTGTTCACTTTTGCTTAGCAGAGTCTGTATCTTCAAAACTAGACACTCTGCAGGCCTATAAGCTTGGCTGGGGGCAGAGAAGCAGAGTCTGAGCAGCTACAGGAAGGATGGAGGGGTTCAGACAAGGTTTTCCAACTCCGTGCCTAAATGTCACTTTCACAGCGAAATAAGCCCAGTTTGGCCCTGTTCACTTTTGCTTAGCAGAGTCTGTATCTTCAAAACTAGACACTCTGCAGGCCTATAAGCTTGGCTGGGGGCAGAGAAGCAGAGTCTGAGCAGCTACAGGAAGGATGGAGGGGTTCAGACAAGGTTTTCCAACTCGTGCCTAAATGTCACTTTCACAGCGAAATAAGCCCAGTTTGGCCCTGTTCACTTTTGCTTAGCAGAGTCTGTATCTTCAAAACTAGACACTCTGCAGGCCTATAAGCTTGGCTGGGGGCAGAGAAGCAGAGTCTGAGCAGCTACAGGAAGGATGGAGGGGTTCAGACAAGGTTTTCCAACTCCGTGCCTAAATGTCACTTTCACAGCGAAATAAGCCCAGTTTGGCCCTGTTCACTTTTGCTTAGCAGAGTCCTGTATCTTCAAAACTAGACACTCTGCAGGCCTATAAGCTTGGCTGGGGGCAGAGAAGCAGAGTCTGAGCAGCTACAGGAAGGATGGAGGGGTTCAGACAAGGTTTTCCAACTCCGTGCCTAAATGTCACTTTCACAGCGAAATAAGCCCAGTTTGGCCCTGTTCACTTTTGCTTAGCAGAGTCTGTATCTTCCAAACTAGACACTCTGCAGGCCTATAAGCTTGGCTGGGGGCAGAGAAGCAGAGTCTGAGCAGCTACAGGAAGGATGGAGGGGTTCAGACAAGGTTTTCCAACTCCGTGCCTAAATGTCACTTTCACAGCGAAATAAGCCCAGTTTGGCCCTGTTCACTTTTGCTTAGCAGAGTCTGTATCTTCAAAACTAGACACTCTGCAGGCCTATAAGCTGGCTGGGGGCAGAGAAGCAGAGTCTGAGCAGCTACAGGAAGGATGGAGGGGTTCAGACAAGGTTTTCCAACTCCGTGCCTAAATGTCACTTTCACAGCGAAATAAGCCCAGTTTGGCCCTGTTCACTTTTGCTTAGCAGAGTCTGTATCTTCAAAACTAGACACTCTGCAGGCCTATAAGCTTGGCTGGGGGCAGAGAAGCAGAGTCTGAGCAGCTACAGGAAGGATGGAGGGGTTCAGACAAGGTTTTCCAACTCCGTGCCTAAATGTCACTTTCACAGCGAAATAAGCCCAGTTTGGCCCTGTTCACTTTTGCTTAGCAGAGTCTGTATCTTCAAAACTAGACACTCTGCAGGCCTATAAGCTTGGCTGGGGGCAGAGAAGCAGAGTCTGAGCAGCTACAGGAAGGATGGAGGGGTTCAGACAAGGTTTTCCAACTCCGTGCCTAAATGTCACTTTCACAGCGAAATAAGCCAGTTTGGCCCTGTTCACTTTTGCTTAGCAGAGTCTGTATCTTCAAAACTAGACACTCTGCAGGCCTATAAGCTTGGCTGGGGGCAGAGAAGCAGAGTCTGAGCAGCTACAGGAAGGATGGAGGGGTTCAGACAAGGTTTTCCAACCTCCGTGCCTAAATGTCACTTTCACCAGCGAAATAAGCCCAGTTTGGCCCTGTTCACTTTGCTTAGCAGAGTCTGTATCTCAAAACTAGACACTCTGCAGGCCTATAAGCTTGGCTGGGGGCAGAGAAGCAGAGTCCTGAGCAGCTACAGGAAGGATGGAGGGGTTCAGACAAGGTTTTCCAACTCCGTGCCTAAATGTCACTTTCACAGCGAATAAGCCCAGTTTGGCCCTGTTCACTTTTGCTTAGCAGAGTCTGTATCTTCAAAACTAGACACCTCTGCAGGCCTATAAGCTTGGCTGGGGCAGAGAAGCAGAGTCTGAGCAGCTACAGGAAGGATGGAGGGGTTCAGACAAGGTTTTCCAACTCCGTGCCTAAATGTCACTTTCACAGCGAAATAAGCCCAGTTTGGCCCTGTTCACTTTTGCTTAGCAGAGTCCTGTATCTTCAAAACTAGACACTCTGCAGGCCTATAAGCTTGGCTGGGGGCAGAGAAGCAGAGTCTGAGCAGCTACAGGAAGGATGGAGGGGTTCAGACAAGGTTTTCCAACTCCGTGCCTAAATGTCACTTTCACAGCGAAATAAGCCCAGTTTGGCCCTGTTCACTTTTGCTTAGCAGAGTCTGTATCTTCAAAACTAGACACTCTGCAGGCCTATAAGCTTGGCTGGGGGCAGAGAAGCAGAGTCTGAGCAGCTACAGGAAGGATGGAGGGGTTCAGACAAGGTTTTCCAACTCCGTGCCTAAATGTCACTTTCACAGCGAAATAAGCCCAGTTTGGCCCTGTTCACTTTTGCTTAGCAGAGTCTGTATCTTCAAAACTAGACACTCTGCAGGCCTATAAGCTTGGCTGGGGGCAGAGAAGCAGAGTCTGAGCAGCTACAGGAAGGATGGAGGGGTTCAGACAAGGTTTTCCAACTCCGTGCCTAAATGTCACTTTCACAGCGAAATAAGCCCAGTTTGGCCCTGTTCACTTTTGCTTAGCAGAGTCTGTATCTTCAAAACTAGACACTCTGCAGGCCTATAAGCTTGGCTGGGGGCAGAGAAGCAGAGTCTGAGCAGCTACAGGAAGGATGGAGGGGTTCAGACAAGGTTTTCCAACTCCGTGCCTAAATGTCACTTTCACAGCGAAATAAGCCCAGTTTGGCCCTGTTCACTTTTGCTTAGCAGAGTCTGTATCTTCAAAACTAGACACTCTGCAGGCCTATAAGCTTGGCTGGGGGCAGAGAAGCAGAGTCTGAGCAGCTACAGGAAGGATGGAGGGGTTCAGACAAGGTTTTCCAAGTCCGTGCCTAAATGTCACTTTCACAGCGAAATAAGCCCAGTTTGGCCCTGTTCACTTTTGCTTAGCAGAGTCTGTATCTTCAAAACTAGACACTCTGCAGGCCTATATCAGCCCAATATCAATATCAGCCCAATATCAATATCAGCCCAATATCAGCATCAGCCCAATATCAGCATCAGCCCAATATCAGCATCAGCCCAATATCAGCATCAGCCCCAATATCAGCATCAGCCCAATATCAGCATCAGCCCAATATCAGCATCAGCCCAATATCAGCATCAGCCCAATATCAGCATCAGCCCAATATCAGCATCAGCCCAATATCAGCATCAGCCCAATATCAGCATCAGCCCAATATCAGCATCAGCCCAATATCAGCATCAGCCCAATATCAGCATCAGCCCAATATCAGCATCAGCCCAATATCAGCATCAGCCCAATATCAGCATCAGCCCAATATCAGCATCAGCCCAATATCAGCATCAGCCCAATATCAGCATCAGCCCAATATCAGCATCAGCCCAATATCAGCATCAGCCCAATATCAGCATCAGCCCAATATCAGCATCAGCCCAATATCAGCATCAGCCCAATATCAGCATCAGCCCAATATCAGCATCAGCCCAATATCAGCATCAGCCCAATATCAGCATCAGCCCAATATCAGCAGCAGCCCAATATCAGCATCAGCCCAATATCAGCATCAGCCCAATATCAGCATCAGCCCAATATCAGCATCAGCCCAATATCAGCATCAGCCCAATATCAGCATCAGCCCAATATCAGCATCAGCCCAATATCAGCATCAGCCCAATATCAGCATCAGCCCAATATCAGCATCAGCCCAATATCAGCATCAGCCCAATATCAGCATCAGCCCAATATCAGCATCAGCCCAATATCAGCATCAGCCCAATATCAGCATCAGCCCAATATCAGCATCAGCCCAATATCAGCATCAGCCCAATATCAGCATCAGCCCAATATCAGCATCAGCCCAATATCAGCATCAGCCCAATATCAGCATCAGCCCAATATCAGCATCAGCCCAATATCAGCATCAGCCCAATATCAGCATCAGCCCAATATCAGCATCAGCCCAATATCAGCATCAGCCCAATATCAGCATCAGCCCAATATCAGCATCAGCCCAATATCAGCATCAGCCCAATATCAGCATCAGCCCAATATCAGCATCAGCCCAATATCAGCATCAGCCCAATATCAGCATCAGCCCAATATCAGCATCAGCCCAATATCAGCATCAGCCCAATATCAGCATCAGCCCAATATCAGCATCAGCCCAATATCAGCATCAGCCCAATATCAGCATCAGCCCAATATCAGCATCAGCCCAATATCAGCATCAGCCCAATATCAGCATCAGCCCAATATCAGCATCAGCCCAATATCAGCATCAGCCCAATATCAGCATCAGCCCAATATCAGCATCAGCCCCAATATCAGCATCAGCCCAATATCAGCATCAGCCCAATATCAGCATCAGCCCAATATCAGCATCAGCCCAATATCAGCATCAGCCCAATATCAGCATCAGCCCAATATCAGCATCAGCCCAATATCAGCATCAGCCCAATATCAGCATCAGCCCAATATCAGCATCAGCCCAATATCAGCATCAGCCCAATATCAGCATCAGCCCAATATCAGCATCAGCCCAATATCAGCATCAGCCCAATATCAGCATCAGCCCAATATCAGCATCAGCCCAATATCAGCATCAGCCCAATATCAGTATCAGCCCAATATCAGCATCAGCCCAATATCAGCATCAGCCCAATATCAGCATCAGCCCAATATCAGCATCAGCTGATATTATATCATATTGGGCTGCTTCTCTGCCCCCAGCCAAGCTTATAGGCCTGCAGAGTGTCTAGGGCTGATGCTGATATTGGGCTGATGCTGATATTGGGCTGATGCTGATATTGGGCTGATGCTGATATTGGGCTGATGCTGATATTGGGCTGATGCTGATATTGGGCTGATGCTGATATTGGGCTGATGCTGATATTGGGCTGATGCTGATATTGGGCTGATGCTGATATTGGGCTGATGCTGATATTGGGCTGATGCTGATATTGGGCTGATGCTGATATTGGGCTGATGCTGATATTGGGCTGATGCTGATATTGGGCTGATGCTGATATTGGGCTGATGCTGATATTGGGCTGATGCTGATATTGGGCTGATGCTGATATTGGGCTGATGCTGATATTGGGCTGATGCTGATATTGGGCTGATGCTGATATTGGGCTGATGCTGATATTGGGCTGATGCTGATATTGGGCTGATGCTGATATTGGGCTGATGCTGATATTGGGCTGATGCTGATATTGGGCTGATGCTGATATTGGGCTGATGCTGATATTGGGCTGATGCTGATATTGGGCTGATGCTGATATTGGGCTGATGCTGATATTGGGCTGATGCTGATATTGGGCTGATGCTGATATTGGGCTGATGATGCTGATATTGGGCTGATGCTGATATTGGGCTGATGCTGATATTGGGCTGATGCTGATATTGGGCTGATGCTGATATTGGGCTGATGCTGATATTGGGCTGATGCTGATATTGGGCTGATGCTGATATTGGGCTGATGCTGATATTGGGCTGATGCTGATATTGGGCTGATGCTGATATTGGGCTGATGCTGATATTGGGCTGATGCTGATATTGGGCTGATGCTGATATTGGGCTGATGCTGATATTGGGCTGATGCTGATATTGGGCTGATGCTGATATTGGGCTGATGCTGATATTGGGCTGATGCTGATATTGGGCTGATGCTGATATTGGGCTGATGCTGATATTGGGCTGATGCTGATATTGGGCTGATGCTGATATTGGGCTGATGCTGATATTGGGCTGATGCTGATATTGGGCTGATGCTGATATTGGGCTGATGCTGATATTGGGCTGATGCTGATATTGGGCTGATGCTGATATTGGGCTGATGCTGATATTGGGCTGATGCTGATATTGGAAACCTTGTCTGAACCCCTCCATCCTTCCTGTAGCTGCTCAGACTCTGCTTCTCTGCCCCCAGCCAAGCTTATAGGCCTGCAGAGTGTCTAGTTTTGAAGATACAGACTCTGCTAAGCAAAAGTGAACAGGGCCAAACTGGGCTTATTTCGCTGTGAAAGTGACATTTAGGCACGGAGTTGGAAAACCTTGTCTGAACCCCTCCATCCTTCCTGTAGCTGCTCAGACTCTGCTTCTCTGCCCCCAGCCAAGCTTATAGGCCTGCAGAGTGTCTAGTTTTGAAGATACAGACTCTGCTAAGCAAAAGTGAACAGGGCCAAACTGGGCTTATTTCGCTGTGAAAGTGACATTTAGGCACGGAGTTGGAAAACCTTGTCTGAACCCCTCCATCCTTCCTGTAGCTGCTCAGACTCTGCTTCTCTGCCCCCAGCCAAGCTTATAGGCCTGCAGAGTGTCTAGTTTTGAAGATACAGACTCTGCTAAGCAAAAGTGAACAGGGCCAAACTGGGCTTATTTCGCTGTGAAAGTGACATTTAGGCACGGAGTTGGAAAACCTTGTCTGAACCCCTCCATCCTTCCTGTAGCTGCTCAGACTCTGCTTCTCTGCCCCCAGCTAAGCTTATAGGCCTGCAGAGTGTCTAGTTTTGAAGATACAGACTCTGCTAAGCAAAAGTGAACAGGGCCAAACTGGGCTTATTTCGCTGTGAAAGTGACATTTAGGCACGGAGTTGGAAAACCTTGTCTGAACCCCTCCATCCTTCCTGTAGCTGCTCAGACTCTGCTTCTCTGCCCCCAGCCAAGCTTATAGGCCTGCAGAGTGTCTAGTTTTGAAGATACAGACTCTGCTAAGCAAAAGTGAACAGGGCCAAACTGGGCTTATTTCGCTGTGAAAGTGACATTTAGGCACGGAGTTGGAAAACCTTGTCTGAACCCCTCCATCCTTCCTGTAGCTGCTCAGACTCTGCTTCTCTGCCCCCAGCCAAGCTTATAGGCCTGCAGAGTGTCTAGTTTTGAAGATACAGACTCTGCTAAGCAAAAGTGAACAGGGCCAAACTGGGCTTATTTCGCTGTGAAAGTGACATTTAGGCACGGAGTTGGAAAACCTTGTCTGAACCCCTCCATCCTTCCTGTAGCTGCTCAGACTCTGCTTCTCTGCCCCCAGCCAAGCTTATAGGCCTGCAGAGTGTCTAGTTTTGAAGATACAGACTCTGCTAAGCAAAAGTGAACAGGGCCAAACTGGGCTTATTTCGCTGTGAAAGTGACATTTAGGCACGGAGTTGGAAAACCTTGTCTGAACCCCTCCATCCTTCCTGTAGCTGCTCAGACTCTGCTTCTCTGCCCCCAGCCAAGCTTATAGGCCTGCAGAGTGTCTAGTTTTGAAGATACAGACTCTGCTAAGCAAAAGTGAACAGGGCCAAACTGGGCTTATTTCGCTGTGAAAGTGACATTTAGGCACGGAGTTGGAAAACCTTGTCTGAACCCCTCCATCCTTCCTGTAGCTGCTCAGACTCTGCTTCTCTGCCCCCAGCCAAGCTTATAGGCCTGCAGAGTGTCTAGTTTTGAAGATACAGACTCTGCTAAGCAAAAGTGAACAGGGCCAAACTGGGCTTATTTCGCTGTGAAAGTGACATTTAGGCACGGAGTTGGAAAACCTTGTCTGAACCCCTCCATCCTTCCTGTAGCTGCTCAGACTCTGCTTCTCTGCCCCCAGCCAAGCTTATAGGCCTGCAGAGTGTCTAGTTTTGAAGATACAGACTCTGCTAAGCAAAAGTGAACAGGGCCAAACTGGGCTTATTTCGCTGTGAAAGTGACATTTAGGCACGGAGTTGGAAAACCTTGTCTGAACCCCTCCATCCTTCCTGTAGCTGCTCAGACTCTGCTTCTCTGCCCCCAGCCAAGCTTATAGGCCTGCAGAGTGTCTAGTTTTGAAGATACAGACTCTGCTAAGCAAAAGTGAACAGGGCCAAACTGGGCTTATTTCGCTGTGAAAGTGACATTTAGGCACGGAGTTGGAAAACCTTGTCTGAACCCCTCCATCCTTCCTGTAGCTGCTCAGACTCTGCTTCTCTGCCCCCAGCCAAGCTTATAGGCCTGCAGAGTGTCTAGTTTTGAAGATACAGACTCTGCTAAGCAAAAGTGAACAGGGCCAAACTGGGCTTATTTCGCTGTGAAAGTGACATTTAGGCACGGAGTTGGAAAACCTTGTCTGAACCCCTCCATCCTTCCTGTAGCTGCTCAGACTCTGCTTCTCTGCCCCCAGCCAAGCTTATAGGCCTGCAGAGTGTCTAGTTTTGAAGATACAGACTCTGCTAAGCAAAAGTGAACAGGGCCAAACTGGGCTTATTTCGCTGTGAAAGTGACATTTAGGCACGGAGTTGGAAAACCTTGTCTGAACCCCTCCATCCTTCCTGTAGCTGCTCAGACTCTGCTTCTCTGCCCCCAGCCAAGCTTATAGGCCTGCAGAGTGTCTAGTTTTGAAGATACAGACTCTGCTAAGCAAAAGTGAACAGGGCCAAACTGGGCTTATTTCGCTGTGAAAGTGACATTTAGGCACGGAGTTGGAAAACCTTGTCTGAACCCCTCCATCCTTCCTGTAGCTGCTCAGACTCTGCTTCTCTGCCCCCAGCCAAGCTTATAGGCCTGCAGAGTGTCTAGTTTTGAAGATACAGACTCTGCTAAGCAAAAGTGAACAGGGCCAAACTGGGCTTATTTCGCTGTGAAAGTGACATTTAGGCACGGAGTTGGAAAACCTTGTCTGAACCCCTCCATCCTTCCTGTAGCTGCTCAGACTCTGCTTCTCTGCCCCCAGCCAAGCTTATAGGCCTGCAGAGTGTCTAGTTTTGAAGATACAGACTCTGCTAAGCAAAAGTGAACAGGGCCAAACTGGGCTTATTTCGCTGTGAAAGTGACATTTAGGCACGGAGTTGGAAAACCTTGTCTGAACCCCTCCATCCTTCCTGTAGCTGCTCAGACTCTGCTTCTCTGCCCCCAGCCAAGCTTATAGGCCTGCAGAGTGTCTAGTTTTGAAGATACAGACTCTGCTAAGCAAAAGTGAACAGGGCCAAACTGGGCTTATTTCGCTGTGAAAGTGACATTTAGGCACGGAGTTGGAAAACCTTGTCTGAACCCCTCCATCCTTCCTGTAGCTGCTCAGACTCTGCTTCTCTGCCCCCAGCCAAGCTTATAGGCCTGCAGAGTGTCTAGTTTTGAAGATACAGACTCTGCTAAGCAAAAGTGAACAGGGCCAAACTGGGCTTATTTCGCTGTGAAAGTGACATTTAGGCACGGAGTTGGAAAACCTTGTCTGAACCCC
The DNA here is from genome assembly GCF_951216825.1 of Electrona antarctica. Lineage (NCBI taxonomy): Eukaryota > Metazoa > Chordata > Actinopteri > Myctophiformes > Myctophidae > Electrona > Electrona antarctica. Next base: position 115,314 of record NW_027638703.1, read on the forward strand.
TCCATCCTTCCTGTAGCTGCTCAGACTCTGCTTCTCTGCCCCCAGCCAAGCTTATAGGCCTGCAGAGTGTCTAGTTTTGAAGATACAGACTCTGCTAAGCAAAAGTGAACAGGGCCAAACTGGGCTTATTTCGCTGTGAAAGTGACATTTAGGCACGGAGTTGGAAAACCTTGTCTGAACCCCTCCATCCTTCCTGTAGCTGCTCAGACTCTGCTTCTCTGCCCCCAGCCAAGCTTATAGGCCTGCAGAGTGTCTAGTTTTGAAGATACAGACTCTGCTAAGCAAAAGTGAACAGGGCCAAACTGGGCTTATTTCGCTGTGAAAGTGACATTTAGGCACGGAGTTGGAAAACCTTGTCTGAACCCCTCCATCCTTCCTGTAGCTGCTCAGACTCTGCTTCTCTGCCCCCAGCCAAGCTTATAGGCCTGCAGAGTGTCTAGTTTTGAAGATACAGACTCTGCTAAGCAAAAGTGAACAGGGCCAAACTGGGCTTATTTCGCTGTGAAAGTGACATTTAGGCACGGAGTTGGAAAACCTTGTCTGAACCCCTCCATCCTTCCTGTAGCTGCTCAGACTCTGCTTCTCTGCCCCCAGCCAAGCTTATAGGCCTGCAGAGTGTCTAGTTTTGAAGATACAGACTCTGCTAAGCAAAAGTGAACAGGGCCAAACTGGGCTTATTTCGCTGTGAAAGTGACATTTAGGCACGGAGTTGGAAAACCTTGTCTGAACCCCTCCATCCTTCCTGTAGCTGCTCAGACTCTGCTTCTCTGCCCCCAGCCAAGCTTATAGGCCTGCAGAGTGTCTAGTTTTGAAGATACAGACTCTGCTAAGCAAAAGTGAACAGGGCCAAACTGGGCTTATTTCGCTGTGAAAGTGACATTTAGGCACGGAGTTGGAAAACCTTGTCTGAACCCCTCCATCCTTCCTGTAGCTGCTCAGACTCTGCTTCTCTGCCCCCAGCCAAGCTTATAGGCCTGCAGAGTGTCTAGTTTTGAAGATACAGACTCTGCTAAGCAAAAGTGAACAGGGCCAAACTGGGCTTATTTCGCTGTGAAAGTGACATTTAGGCACGGAGTTGGAAAACCTTGTCTGAACCCCTCCATCCTTCCTGTAGCTGCTCAGACTCTGCTTCTCTGCCCCCAGCCAAGCTTATAGGCCTGCAGAGTGTCTAGTTTTGAAGATACAGACTCTGCTAAGCAAAAGTGAACAGGGCCAAACTGGGCTTATTTCGCTGTGAAAGTGACATTTAGGCACGGAGTTGGAAAACCTTGTCTGAACCCCTCCATCCTTCCTGTAGCTGCTCAGACTCTGCTTCTCTGCCCCCAGCCAAGCTTATAGGCCTGCAGAGTGTCTAGTTTTGAAGATACAGACTCTGCTAAGCAAAAGTGAACAGGGCCAAACTGGGCTTATTTCGCTGTGAAAGTGACATTTAGGCACGGAGTTGGAAAACCTTGTCTGAACCCCTCCATCCTTCCTGTAGCTGCTCAGACTCTGCTTCTCTGCCCCCAGCCAAGCTTATAGGCCTGCAGAGTGTCTAGTTTTGAAGATACAGACTCTGCTAAGCAAAAGTGAACAGGGCCAAACTGGGCTTATTTCGCTGTGAAAGTGACATTTAGGCACGGAGTTGGAAAACCTTGTCTGAACCCCTCCATCCTTCCTGTAGCTGCTCAGACTCTGCTTCTCTGCCCCCAGCCAAGCTTATAGGCCTGCAGAGTGTCTAGTTTTGAAGATACAGACTCTGCTAAGCAAAAGTGAACAGGGCCAAACTGGGCTTATTTCGCTGTGAAAGTGACATTTAGGCACGGAGTTGGAAAACCTTGTCTGAACCCCTCCATCCTTCCTGTAGCTGCTCAGACTCTGCTTCTCTGCCCCCAGCCAAGCTTATAGGCCTGCAGAGTGTCTAGTTTTGAAGATACAGACTCTGCTAAGCAAAAGTGAACAGGGCCAAACTGGGCTTATTTCGCTGTGAAAGTGACATTTAGGCACGGAGTTGGAAAACCTTGTCTGAACCCCTCCATCCTTCCTGTAGCTGCTCAGACTCTGCTTCTCTGCCCCCAGCCAAGCTTATAGGCCTGCAGAGTGTCTAGTTTTGAAGATACAGACTCTGCTAAGCAAAAGTGAACAGGGCCAAACTGGGCTTATTTCGCTGTGAAAGTGACATTTAGGCACGGAGTTGGAAAACCTTGTCTGAACCCCTCCATCCTTCCTGTAGCTGCTCAGACTCTGCTTCTCTGCCCCCAGCCAAGCTTATAGGCCTGCAGAGTGTCTAGTTTTGAAGATACAGACTCTGCTAAGCAAAAGTGAACAGGGCCAAACTGGGCTTATTTCGCTGTGAAAGTGACATTTAGGCACGGAGTTGGAAAACCTTGTCTGAACCCCTCCATCCTTCCTGTAGCTGCTCAGACTCTGCTTCTCTGCCCCCAGCCAAGCTTATAGGCCTGCAGAGTGTCTAGTTTTGAAGATACAGACTCTGCTAAGCAAAAGTGAACAGGGCCAAACTGGGCTTATTTCGCTGTGAAAGTGACATTTAGGCACGGAGTTGGAAAACCTTGTCTGAACCCCTCCATCCTTCCTGTAGCTGCTCAGACTCTGCTTCTCTGCCCCCAGCCAAGCTTATAGGCCTGCAGAGTGTCTAGTTTTGAAGATACAGACTCTGCTAAGCAAAAGTGAACAGGGCCAAACTGGGCTTATTTCGCTGTGAAAGTGACATTTAGGCACGGAGTTGGAAAACCTTGTCTGAACCCCTCCATCCTTCCTGTAGCTGCTCAGACTCTGCTTCTCTGCCCCCAGCCAAGCTTATAGGCCTGCAGAGTGTCTAGTTTTGAAGATACAGACTCTGCTAAGCAAAAGTGAACAGGGCCAAACTGGGCTTATTTCGCTGTGAAAGTGACATTTAGGCACGGAGTTGGAAAACCTTGTCTGAACCCCTCCATCCTTCCTGTAGCTGCTCAGACTCTGCTTCTCTGCCCCCAGCCAAGCTTATAGGCCTGCAGAGTGTCTAGTTTTGAAGATACAGACTCTGCTAAGCAAAAGTGAACAGGGCCAAACTGGGCTTATTTCGCTGTGAAAGTGACATTTAGGCACGGAGTTGGAAAACCTTGTCTGAACCCCTCCATCCTTCCTGTAGCTGCTCAGACTCTGCTTCTCTGCCCCCAGCCAAGCTTATAGGCCTGCAGAGTGTCTAGTTTTGAAGATACAGACTCTGCTAAGCAAAAGTGAACAGGGCCAAACTGGGCTTATTTCGCTGTGAAAGTGACATTTAGGCACGGAGTTGGAAAACCTTGTCTGAACCCCTCCATCCTTCCTGTAGCTGCTCAGACTCTGCTTCTCTGCCCCCAGCCAAGCTTATAGGCCTGCAGAGTGTCTAGTTTTGAAGATACAGACTCTGCTAAGCAAAAGTGAACAGGGCCAAACTGGGCTTATTTCGCTGTGAAAGTGACATTTAGGCACGGAGTTGGAAAACCTTGTCTGAACCCCTCCATCCTTCCTGTAGCTGCTCAGACTCTGCTTCTCTGCCCCCAGCCAAGCTTATAGGCCTGCAGAGTGTCTAGTTTTGAAGATACAGACTCTGCTAAGCAAAAGTGAACAGGGCCAAACTGGGCTTATTTCGCTGTGAAAGTGACATTTAGGCACGGAGTTGGAAAACCTTGTCTGAACCCCTCCATCCTTCCTGTAGCTGCTCAGACTCTGCTTCTCTGCCCCCAGCCAAGCTTATAGGCCTGCAGAGTGTCTAGTTTTGAAGATACAGACTCTGCTAAGCAAAAGTGAACAGGGCCAAACTGGGCTTATTTCGCTGTGAAAGTGACATTTAGGCACGGAGTTGGAAAACCTTGTCTGAACCCCTCCATCCTTCCTGTAGCTGCTCAGACTCTGCTTCTCTGCCCCCAGCCAAGCTTATAGGCCTGCAGAGTGTCTAGTTTTGAAGATACAGACTCTGCTAAGCAAAAGTGAACAGGGCCAAACTGGGCTTATTTCGCTGTGAAAGTGACATTTAGGCACGGAGTTGGAAAACCTTGTCTGAACCCCTCCATCCTTCCTGTAGCTGCTCAGACTCTGCTTCTCTGCCCCCAGCCAAGCTTATAGGCCTGCAGAGTGTCTAGTTTTGAAGATACAGACTCTGCTAAGCAAAAGTGAACAGGGCCAAACTGGGCTTATTTCGCTGTGAAAGTGACATTTAGGCACGGAGTTGGAAAACCTTGTCTGAACCCCTCCATCCTTCCTGTAGCTGCTCAGACTCTGCTTCTCTGCCCCCAGCCAAGCTTATAGGCCTGCAGAGTGTCTAGTTTTGAAGATACAGACTCTGCTAAGCAAAAGTGAACAGGGCCAAACTGGGCTTATTTCGCTGTGAAAGTGACATTTAGGCACGGAGTTGGAAAACCTTGTCTGAACCCCTCCATCCTTCCTGTAGCTGCTCAGACTCTGCTTCTCTGCCCCCAGCCAAGCTTATAGGCCTGCAGAGTGTCTAGTTTTGAAGATACAGACTCTGCTAAGCAAAAGTGAACAGGGCCAAACTGGGCTTATTTCGCTGTGAAAGTGACATTTAGGCACGGAGTTGGAAAACCTTGTCTGAACCCCTCCATCCTTCCTGTAGCTGCTCAGACTCTGCTTCTCTGCCCCCAGCCAAGCTTATAGGCCTGCAGAGTGTCTAGTTTTGAAGATACAGACTCTGCTAAGCAAAAGTGAACAGGGCCAAACTGGGCTTATTTCGCTGTGAAAGTGACATTTAGGCACGGAGTTGGAAAACCTTGTCTGAACCCCTCCATCCTTCCTGTAGCTGCTCAGACTCTGCTTCTCTGCCCCCAGCCAAGCTTATAGGCCTGCAGAGTGTCTAGTTTTGAAGATACAGACTCTGCTAAGCAAAAGTGAACAGGGCCAAACTGGGCTTATTTCGCTGTGAAAGTGACATTTAGGCACGGAGTTGGAAAACCTTGTCTGAACCCCTCCATCCTTCCTGTAGCTGCTCAGACTCTGCTTCTCTGCCCCCAGCCAAGCTTATAGGCCTGCAGAGTGTCTAGTTTTGAAGATACAGACTCTGCTAAGCAAAAGTGAACAGGGCCAAACTGGGCTTATTTCGCTGTGAAAGTGACATTTAGGCACGGAGTTGGAAAACCTTGTCTGAACCCCTCCATCCTTCCTGTAGCTGCTCAGACTCTGCTTCTCTGCCCCCAGCCAAGCTTATAGGCCTGCAGAGTGTCTAGTTTTGAAGATACAGACTCTGCTAAGCAAAAGTGAACAGGGCCAAACTGGGCTTATTTCGCTGTGAAAGTGACATTTAGGCACGGAGTTGGAAAACCTTGTCTGAACCCCTCCATCCTTCCTGTAGCTGCTCAGACTCTGCTTCTCTGCCCCCAGCCAAGCTTATAGGCCTGCAGAGTGTCTAGTTTTGAAGATACAGACTCTGCTAAGCAAAAGTGAACAGGGCCAAACTGGGCTTATTTCGCTGTGAAAGTGACATTTAGGCACGGAGTTGGAAAACCTTGTCTGAACCCCTCCATCCTTCCTGTAGCTGCTCAGACTCTGCTTCTCTGCCCCCAGCCAAGCTTATAGGCCTGCAGAGTGTCTAGTTTTGAAGATACAGACTCTGCTAAGCAAAAGTGAACAGGGCCAAACTGGGCTTATTTCGCTGTGAAAGTGACATTTAGGCACGGAGTTGGAAAACCTTGTCTGAACCCCTCCATCCTTCCTGTAGCTGCTCAGACTCTGCTTCTCTGCCCCCAGCCAAGCTTATAGGCCTGCAGAGTGTCTAGTTTTGAAGATACAGACTCTGCTAAGCAAAAGTGAACAGGGCCAAACTGGGCTTATTTCGCTGTGAAAGTGACATTTAGGCACGGAGTTGGAAAACCTTGTCTGAACCCCTCCATCCTTCCTGTAGCTGCTCAGACTCTGCTTCTCTGCCCCCAGCCAAGCTTATAGGCCTGCAGAGTGTCTAGTTTTGAAGATACAGACTCTGCTAAGCAAAAGTGAACAGGGCCAAACTGGGCTTATTTCGCTGTGAAAGTGACATTTAGGCACGGAGTTGGAAAACCTTGTCTGAACCCCTCCATCCTTCCTGTAGCTGCTCAGACTCTGCTTCTCTGCCCCCAGCCAAGCTTATAGGCCTGCAGAGTGTCTAGTTTTGAAGATACAGACTCTGCTAAGCAAAAGTGAACAGGGCCAAACTGGGCTTATTTCGCTGTGAAAGTGACATTTAGGCACGGAGTTGGAAAACCTTGTCTGAACCCCTCCATCCTTCCTGTAGCTGCTCAGACTCTGCTTCTCTGCCCCCAGCCAAGCTTATAGGCCTGCAGAGTGTCTAGTTTTGAAGATACAGACTCTGCTAAGCAAAAGTGAACAGGGCCAAACTGGGCTTATTTCGCTGTGAAAGTGACATTTAGGCACGGAGTTGGAAAACCTTGTCTGAACCCCTCCATCCTTCCTGTAGCTGCTCAGACTCTGCTTCTCTGCCCCCAGCCAAGCTTATAGGCCTGCAGAGTGTCTAGTTTTGAAGATACAGACTCTGCTAAGCAAAAGTGAACAGGGCCAAACTGGGCTTATTTCGCTGTGAAAGTGACATTTAGGCACGGAGTTGGAAAACCTTGTCTGAACCCCTCCATCCTTCCTGTAGCTGCTCAGACTCTGCTTCTCTGCCCCCAGCCAAGCTTATAGGCCTGCAGAGTGTCTAGTTTTGAAGATACAGACTCTGCTAAGCAAAAGTGAACAGGGCCAAACTGGGCTTATTTCGCTGTGAAAGTGACATTTAGGCACGGAGTTGGAAAACCTTGTCTGAACCCCTCCATCCTTCCTGTAGCTGCTCAGACTCTGCTTCTCTGCCCCCAGCCAAGCTTATAGGCCTGCAGAGTGTCTAGTTTTGAAGATACAGACTCTGCTAAGCAAAAGTGAACAGGGCCAAACTGGGCTTATTTCGCTGTGAAAGTGACATTTAGGCACGGAGTTGGAAAACCTTGTCTGAACCCCTCCATCCTTCCTGTAGCTGCTCAGACTCTGCTTCTCTGCCCCCAGCCAAGCTTATAGGCCTGCAGAGTGTCTAGTTTTGAAGATACAGACTCTGCTAAGCAAAAGTGAACGAGGGCCAAACTGGGCTTATTTCGCTGTGAAAGTGACATCGAAATTTCACAGCGAAATAAGCCCAGTTTGGCCCTGTTCACTTTTGCTTAGCAGAGTCTGTATCTTCAAAACTAGACACTCTGCAGGCCTATAAGCTTGGCTGGGGGCAGAGAAGCAGAGTCTGAGCAGCTACAGGAAGGATGGAGGGGTTCAGACAAGGTTTTCCAACTCCGTGCCTAAATGTCACTTTCACAGCGAAATAAGCCCAGTTTGGCCCTGTTCACTTTTGCTTAGCAGAGTCTGTATCTTCAAAACTAGACACTCTGCAGGCCTATAAGCTTGGCTGGGGGCAGAGAAGCAGAGTCTGAGCAGCTACAGGAAGGATGGAGGGGTTCAGACAAGGTTTTCCAACTCCGTGCCTAAATGTCACTTTCACAGCGAAATAAGCCCAGTTTGGCCCTGTTCACTTTTGCTTAGCAGAGTCTGTATCTTCAAAACTAGACACTCTGCAGGCCTATAAGCTTGGCTGGGGGCAGAGAAGCAGAGTCTGAGCAGCTACAGGAAGGATGGAGGGGTTCAGACAAGGTTTTCCAACTCCGTGCCTAAATGTCACTTTCACAGCGAAATAAGCCCAGTTTGGCCCTGTTCACTTTTGCTTAGCAGAGTCTGTATCTTCAAAACTAGACACTCTGCAGGCCTATAAGCTTGGCTGGGGGCAGAGAAGCAGAGTCTGAGCAGCTACAGGAAGGATGGAGGGGTTCAGACAAGGTTTTCCAACTCCGTGCCTAAATGTCACTTTCACAGCGAAATAAGCCCAGTTTGGCCCTGTTCACTTTTGCTTAGCAGAGTCTGTATCTTCAAAACTAGACACTCTGCAGGCCTATAAGCTTGGCTGGGGGCAGAGAAGCAGAGTCTGAGCAGCTACAGGAAGGATGGAGGGGTTCAGACAAGGTTTTCCAACTCCGTGCCTAAATGTCACTTTCACAGCGAAATAAGCCCAGTTTGGCCCTGTTCACTTTTGCTTAGCAGAGTCTGTATCTTCAAAACTAGACACTCTGCAGGCCTATAAGCTTGGCTGGGGGCAGAGAAGCAGAGTCTGAGCAGCTACAGGAAGGATGGAGGGGTTCAGACAAGGTTTTCCAACTCCGTGCCTAAATGTCACTTTCACAGCGAAATAAGCCCAGTTTGGCCCTGTTCACTTTTGCTTAGCAGAGTCTGTATCTTCAAAACTAGACACTCTGCAGGCCTATAAGCTTGGCTGGGGGCAGAGAAGCAGAGTCTGAGCAGCTACAGGAAGGATGGAGGGGTTCAGACAAGGTTTTCCAACTCCGTGCCTAAATGTCACTTTCACAGCGAAATAAGCCCAGTTTGGCCCTGTTCACTTTTGCTTAGCAGAGTCTGTATCTTCAAAACTAGACACTCTGCAGGCCTATAAGCTTGGCTGGGGGCAGAGAAGCAGAGTCTGAGCAGCTACAGGAAGGATGGAGGGGTTCAGACAAGGTTTTCCAACTCCGTGCCTAAATGTCACTTTCACAGCGAAATAAGCCCAGTTTGGCCCTGTTCACTTTTGCTTAGCAGAGTCTGTATCTTCAAAACTAGACACTCTGCAGGCCTATAAGCTTGGCTGGGGGCAGAGAAGCAGAGTCTGAGCAGCTACAGGAAGGATGGAGGGGTTCAGACAAGGTTTTCCAACTCCGTGCCTAAATGTCACTTTCACAGCGAAATAAGCCCAGTTTGGCCCTGTTCACTTTTGCTTAGCAGAGTCTGTATCTTCAAAACTAGACACTCTGCAGGCCTATAAGCTTGGCTGGGGGCAGAGAAGCAGAGTCTGAGCAGCTACAGGAAGGATGGAGGGGTTCAGACAAGGTTTTCCAACTCCGTGCCTAAATGTCACTTTCACAGCGAAATAAGCCCAGTTTGGCCCTGTTCACTTTTGCTTAGCAGAGTCTGTATCTTCAAAACTAGACACTCTGCAGGCCTATAAGCTTGGCTGGGGGCAGAGAAGCAGAGTCTGAGCAGCTACAGGAAGGATGGAGGGGTTCAGACAAGGTTTTCCAACTCCGTGCCTAAATGTCACTTTCACAGCGAAATAAGCCCAGTTTGGCCCTGTTCACTTTTGCTTAGCAGAGTCTGTATCTTCAAAACTAGACACTCTGCAGGCCTATAAGCTTGGCTGGGGGCAGAGAAGCAGAGTCTGAGCAGCTACAGGAAGGATGGAGGGGTTCAGACAAGGTTTTCCAACTCCGTGCCTAAATGTCACTTTCACAGCGAAATAAGCCCAGTTTGGCCCTGTTCACTTTTGCTTAGCAGAGTCTGTATCTTCAAAACTAGACACTCTGCAGGCCTATAAGCTTGGCTGGGGGCAGAGAAGCAGAGTCTGAGCAGCTACAGGAAGGATGGAGGGGTTCAGACAAGGTTTTCCAACTCCGTGCCTAAATGTCACTTTCACAGCGAAATAAGCCCAGTTTGGCCCTGTTCACTTTTGCTTAGCAGAGTCTGTATCTTCAAAACTAGACACTCTGCAGGCCTATAAGCTTGGCTGGGGGCAGAGAAGCAGAGTCTGAGCAGCTACAGGAAGGATGGAGGGGTTCAGACAAGGTTTTCCAACTCCGTGCCTAAATGTCACTTTCACAGCGAAATAAGCCCAGTTTGGCCCTGTTCACTTTTGCTTAGCAGAGTCTGTATCTTCAAAACTAGACACTCTGCAGGCCTATAAGCTTGGCTGGGGGCAGAGAAGCAGAGTCTGAGCAGCTACAGGAAGGATGGAGGGGTTCAGACAAGGTTTTCCAACTCCGTGCCTAAATGTCACTTTCACAGCGAAATAAGCCCAGTTTGGCCCTGTTCACTTTTGCTTAGCAGAGTCTGTATCTTCAAAACTAGACACTCTGCAGGCCTATAAGCTTGGCTGGGGGCAGAGAAGCAGAGTCTGAGCAGCTACAGGAAGGATGGAGGGGTTCAGACAAGGTTTTCCAACTCCGTGCCTAAATGTCACTTTCACAGCGAAATAAGCCCAGTTTGGCCCTGTTCACTTTTGCTTAGCAGAGTCTGTATCTTCAAAACTAGACACTCTGCAGGCCTATAAGCTTGGCTGGGGGCAGAGAAGCAGAGTCTGAGCAGCTACAGGAAGGATGGAGGGGTTCAGACAAGGTTTTCCAACTCCGTGCCTAAATGTCACTTTCACAGCGAAATAAGCCCAGTTTGGCCCTGTTCACTTTTGCTTAGCAGAGTCTGTATCTTCAAAACTAGACACTCTGCAGGCCTATAAGCTTGGCTGGGGGCAGAGAAGCAGAGTCTGAGCAGCTACAGGAAGGATGGAGGGGTTCAGACAAGGTTTTCCAACTCCGTGCCTAAATGTCACTTTCACAGCGAAATAAGCCCAGTTTGGCCCTGTTCACTTTTGCTTAGCAGAGTCTGTATCTTCAAAACTAGACACTCTGCAGGCCTATAAGCTTGGCTGGGGGCAGAGAAGCAGAGTCTGAGCAGCTACAGGAAGGATGGAGGGGTTCAGACAAGGTTTTCCAACTCCGTGCCTAAATGTCACTTTCACAGCGAAATAAGCCCAGTTTGGCCCTGTTCACTTTTGCTTAGCAGAGTCTGTATCTTCAAAACTAGACACTCTGCAGGCCTATAAGCTTGGCTGGGGGCAGAGAAGCAGAGTCTGAGCAGCTACAGGAAGGATGGAGGGGTTCAGACAAGGTTTTCCAACTCCGTGCCTAAATGTCACTTTCACAGCGAAATAAGCCCAGTTTGGCCCTGTTCACTTTTGCTTAGCAGAGTCTGTATCTTCAAAACTAGACACTCTGCAGGCCTATAAGCTTGGCTGGGGGCAGAGAAGCAGAGTCTGAGCAGCTACAGGAAGGATGGAGGGGTTCAGACAAGGTTTTCCAACTCCGTGCCTAAATGTCACTTTCACAGCGAAATAAGCCCAGTTTGGCCCTGTTCACTTTTGCTTAGCAGAGTCTGTATCTTCAAAACTAGACACTCTGCAGGCCTATAAGCTTGGCTGGGGGCAGAGAAGCAGAGTCTGAGCAGCTACAGGAAGGATGGAGGGGTTCAGACAAGGTTTTCCAACTCCGTGCCTAAATGTCACTTTCACAGCGAAATAAGCCCAGTTTGGCCCTGTTCACTTTTGCTTAGCAGAGTCTGTATCTTCAAAACTAGACACTCTGCAGGCCTATAAGCTTGGCTGGGGGCAGAGAAGCAGAGTCTGAGCAGCTACAGGAAGGATGGAGGGGTTCAGACAAGGTTTTCCAACTCCGTGCCTAAATGTCACTTTCACAGCGAAATAAGCCCAGTTTGGCCCTGTTCACTTTTGCTTAGCAGAGTCTGTATCTTCAAAACTAGACACTCTGCAGGCCTATAAGCTTGGCTGGGGGCAGAGAAGCAGAGTCTGAGCAGCTACAGGAAGGATGGAGGGGTTCAGACAAGGTTTTCCAACTCCGTGCCTAAATGTCACTTTCACAGCGAAATAAGCCCAGTTTGGCCCTGTTCACTTTTGCTTAGCAGAGTCTGTATCTTCAAAACTAGACACTCTGCAGGCCTATAAGCTTGGCTGGGGGCAGAGAAGCAGAGTCTGAGCAGCTACAGGAAGGATGGAGGGGTTCAGACAAGGTTTTCCAACTCCGTGCCTAAATGTCACTTTCACAGCGAAATAAGCCCAGTTTGGCCCTGTTCACTTTTGCTTAGCAGAGTCTGTATCTTCAAAACTAGACACTCTGCAGGCCTATAAGCTTGGCTGGGGGCAGAGAAGCAGAGTCTGAGCAGCTACAGGAAGGATGGAGGGGTTCAGACAAGGTTTTCCAACTCCGTGCCTAAATGTCACTTTCACAGCGAAATAAGCCCAGTTTGGCCCTGTTCACTTTTGCTTAGCAGAGTCTGTATCTTCAAAACTAGACACTCTGCAGGCCTATAAGCTTGGCTGGGGGCAGAGAAGCAGAGTCTGAGCAGCTACAGGAAGGATGGAGGGGTTCAGACAAGGTTTTCCAACTCCGTGCCTAAATGTCACTTTCACAGCGAAATAAGCCCAGTTTGGCCCTGTTCACTTTTGCTTAGCAGAGTCTGTATCTTCAAAACTAGACACTCTGCAGGCCTATAAGCTTGGCTGGGGGCAGAGAAGCAGAGTCTGAGCAGCTACAGGAAGGATGGAGGGGTTCAGACAAGGTTTTCCAACTCCGTGCCTAAATGTCACTTTCACAGCGAAATAAGCCCAGTTTGGCCCTGTTCACTTTTGCTTAGCAGAGTCTGTATCTTCAAAACTAGACACTCTGCAGGCCTATAAGCTTGGCTGGGGGCAGAGAAGCAGAGTCTGAGCAGCTACAGGAAGGATGGAGGGGTTCAGACAAGGTTTTCCAACTCCGTGCCTAAATGTCACTTTCACAGCGAAATAAGCCCAGTTTGGCCCTGTTCACTTTTGCTTAGCAGAGTCTGTATCTTCAAAACTAGACACTCTGCAGGCCTATAAGCTTGGCTGGGGGCAGAGAAGCAGAGTCTGAGCAGCTACAGGAAGGATGGAGGGGTTCAGACAAGGTTTTCCAACTCCGTGCCTAAATGTCACTTTCACAGCGAAATAAGCCCAGTTTGGCCCTGTTCACTTTTGCTTAGCAGAGTCTGTATCTTCAAAACTAGACACTCTGCAGGCCTATAAGCTTGGCTGGGGGCAGAGAAGCAGAGTCTGAGCAGCTACAGGAAGGATGGAGGGGTTCAGACAAGGTTTTCCAACTCCGTGCCTAAATGTCACTTTCACAGCGAAATAAGCCCAGTTTGGCCCTGTTCACTTTTGCTTAGCAGAGTCTGTATCTTCAAAACTAGACACTCTGCAGGCCTATAAGCTTGGCTGGGGGCAGAGAAGCAGAGTCTGAGCAGCTACAGGAAGGATGGAGGGGTTCAGACAAGGTTTTCCAACTCCGTGCCTAAATGTCACTTTCACAGCGAAATAAGCCCAGTTTGGCCCTGTTCACTTTTGCTTAGCAGAGTCTGTATCTTCAAAACTAGACACTCTGCAGGCCTATAAGCTTGGCTGGGGGCAGAGAAGCAGAGTCTGAGCAGCTACAGGAAGGATGGAGGGGTTCAGACAAGGTTTTCCAACTCCGTGCCTAAATGTCACTTTCACAGCGAAATAAGCCCAGTTTGGCCCTGTTCACTTTTGCTTAGCAGAGTCTGTATCTTCAAAACTAGACACTCTGCAGGCCTATAAGCTTGGCTGGGGGCAGAGAAGCAGAGTCTGAGCAGCTACAGGAAGGATGGAGGGGTTCAGACAAGGTTTTCCAACTCCGTGCCTAAATGTCACTTTCACAGCGAAATAAGCCCAGTTTGGCCCTGTTCACTTTTGCTTAGCAGAGTCTGTATCTTCAAAACTAGACACTCTGCAGGCCTATAAGCTTGGCTGGGGGCAGAGAAGCAGAGTCTGAGCAGCTACAGGAAGGATGGAGGGGTTCAGACAAGGTTTTCCAACTCCGTGCCTAAATGTCACTTTCACAGCGAAATAAGCCCAGTTTGGCCCTGTTCACTTTTGCTTAGCAGAGTCTGTATCTTCAAAACTAGACACTCTGCAGGCCTATAAGCTTGGCTGGGGGCAGAGAAGCAGAGTCTGAGCAGCTACAGGAAGGATGGAGGGGTTCAGACAAGGTTTTCCAACTCCGTGCCTAAATGTCACTTTCACAGCGAAATAAGCCCAGTTTGGCCCTGTTCACTTTTGCTTAGCAGAGTCTGTATCTTCAAAACTAGACACTCTGCAGGCCTATAAGCTTGGCTGGGGGCAGAGAAGCAGAGTCTGAGCAGCTACAGGAAGGATGGAGGGGTTCAGACAAGGTTTTCCAACTCCGTGCCTAAATGTCACTTTCACAGCGAAATAAGCCCAGTTTGGCCCTGTTCACTTTTGCTTAGCAGAGTCTGTATCTTCAAAACTAGACACTCTGCAGGCCTATAAGCTTGGCTGGGGGCAGAGAAGCAGAGTCTGAGCAGCTACAGGAAGGATGGAGGGGTTCAGACAAGGTTTTCCAACTCCGTGCCTAAATGTCACTTTCACAGCGAAATAAGCCCAGTTTGGCCCTGTTCACTTTTGCTTAGCAGAGTCTGTATCTTCAAAACTAGACACTCTGCAGGCCTATAAGCTTGGCTGGGGGCAGAGAAGCAGAGTCTGAGCAGCTACAGGAAGGATGGAGGGGTTCAGACAAGGTTTTCCAACTCCGTGCCTAAATGTCACTTTCACAGCGAAATAAGCCCAGTTTGGCCCTGTTCACTTTTGCTTAGCAGAGTCTGTATCTTCAAAACTAGACACTCTGCAGGCCTATAAGCTTGGCTGGGGGCAGAGAAGCAGAGTCTGAGCAGCTACAGGAAGGATGGAGGGGTTCAGACAAGGTTTTCCAACTCCGTGCCTAAATGTCACTTTCACAGCGAAATAAGCCCAGTTTGGCCCTGTTCACTTTTGCTTAGCAGAGTCTGTATCTTCAAAACTAGACACTCTGCAGGCCTATAAGCTTGGCTGGGGGCAGAGAAGCAGAGTCTGAGCAGCTACAGGAAGGATGGAGGGGTTCAGACAAGGTTTTCCAACTCCGTGCCTAAATGTCACTTTCACAGCGAAATAAGCCCAGTTTGGCCCTGTTCACTTTTGCTTAGCAGAGTCTGTATCTTCAAAACTAGACACTCTGCAGGCCTATAAGCTTGGCTGGGGGCAGAGAAGCAGAGTCTGAGCAGCTACAGGAAGGATGGAGGGGTTCAGACAAGGTTTTCCAACTCCGTGCCTAAATGTCACTTTCACAGCGAAATAAGCCCAGTTTGGCCCTGTTCACTTTTGCTTAGCAGAGTCTGTATCTTCAAAACTAGACACTCTGCAGGCCTATAAGCTTGGCTGGGGGCAGAGAAGCAGAGTCTGAGCAGCTACAGGAAGGATGGAGGGGTTCAGACAAGGTTTTCCAACTCCGTGCCTAAATGTCACTTTCACAGCGAAATAAGCCCAGTTTGGCCCTGTTCACTTTTGCTTAGCAGAGTCTGTATCTTCAAAACTAGACACTCTGCAGGCCTATAAGCTTGGCTGGGGGCAGAGAAGCAGAGTCTGAGCAGCTACAGGAAGGATGGAGGGGTTCAGACAAGGTTTTCCAACTCCGTGCCTAAATGTCACTTTCACAGCGAAATAAGCCCAGTTTGGCCCTGTTCACTTTTGCTTAGCAGAGTCTGTATCTTCAAAACTAGACACTCTGCAGGCCTATAAGCTTGGCTGGGGGCAGAGAAGCAGAGTCTGAGCAGCTACAGGAAGGATGGAGGGGTTCAGACAAGGTTTTCCAACTCCGTGCCTAAATGTCACTTTCACAGCGAAATAAGCCCAGTTTGGCCCTGTTCACTTTTGCTTAGCAGAGTCTGTATCTTCAAAACTAGACACTCTGCAGGCCTATAAGCTTGGCTGGGGGCAGAGAAGCAGAGTCTGAGCAGCTACAGGAAGGATGGAGGGGTTCAGACAAGGTTTTCCAACTCCGTGCCTAAATGTCACTTTCACAGCGAAATAAGCCCAGTTTGGCCCTGTTCACTTTTGCTTAGCAGAGTCTGTATCTTCAAAACTAGACACTCTGCAGGCCTATAAGCTTGGCTGGGGGCAGAGAAGCAGAGTCTGAGCAGCTACAGGAAGGATGGAGGGGTTCAGACAAGGTTTTCCAACTCCGTGCCTAAATGTCACTTTCACAGCGAAATAAGCCCAGTTTGGCCCTGTTCACTTTTGCTTAGCAGAGTCTGTATCTTCAAAACTAGACACTCTGCAGGCCTATAAGCTTGGCTGGGGGCAGAGAAGCAGAGTCTGAGCAGCTACAGGAAGGATGGAGGGGTTCAGACAAGGTTTCCAATATCAGCATCAGCCCAATATCAGCATCAGCCCAATATCAGCATCAGCCCAATCATCAGCATCAGCCCAATATCAGCATCAGCCCAATATCAGCATCAGCCCAATATCAGCATCAGCCCAATATCAGCATCAGCCCAATATCAGCATCAGCCCAATATCAGCATCAGCCCAATATCAGCATCAGCCCAATATCAGCATCAGCCCAATATCAGCATCAGCCCAATATCAGCATCAGCCCAATATCAGCATCAGCCCAATATCAGCATCAGCCCAATATCAGCATCAGCCCAATATCAGCATCAGCCCAATATCAGCATCAGCCCAATATCAGCATCAGCCCAATATCAGCATCAGCCCAATATCAGCATCAGCCCAATATCAGCATCAGCCCAATATCAGCATCAGCCCAATATCAGCATCAGCCCAATATCAGCATCAGCCCAATATCAGCATCAGCCCAATATCAGCATCAGCCCAATATCAGCATCAGCCCAATATCAGCATCAGCCCAATATCAGCATCAGCCCAATATCAGCATCAGCCCAATATCAGCATCAGCCCAATATCAGCATCAGCCCAATATCAGCATCAGCCCAATATCAGCATCAGCCCAATATCAGCATCAGCCCAATATCAGCATCAGCCCAATATCAGCATCAGCCCAATATCAGCATCAGCCCAATATCAGCATCAGCCCAATATCAGCATCAGCCCAATATCAGCATCAGCCCAATATCAGCATCAGCCCAATATCAGCATCAGCCCAATATCAGCATCAGCCCAATATCAGCATCAGCCCAATATCAGCATCAGCCCAATATCAGCATCAGCCCAATATCAGCATCAGCCCAATATCAGCATCAGCCCAATATCAGCATCAGCCCAATATCAGCATCAGCCCAATATCAGCATCAGCCCAATATCAGCATCAGCCCAATATCAGCATCAGCCCAATATCAGCATCAGCCCAATATCAGCATCAGCCCAATATCAGCATCAGCCCAATATCAGCATCAGCCCAATATCAGCATCAGCCCAATATCAGCATCAGCCCAATATCAGCATCAGCCCAATATCAGCATCAGCCCAATATCAGCATCAGCCCTAGACACTCTGCAGGCCTATAAGCTTGGCTGGGGGCAGAGAAGCAGCCCAATATGATATAATATCAGCTGATGCTGATATTGGGCTGATGCTGATATTGGGCTGATGCTGATATTGGGCTGATGCTGATATTGGGCTGATGCTGATATTGGGCTGATGCTGATATTGGGCTGATGCTGATATTGGGCTGATGCTGATATTGGGCTGATGCTGATATTGGGCTGATGCTGATATTGGGCTGATGCTGATATTGGGCTGATGCTGATATTGGGCTGATGCTGATATTGGGCTGATGCTGATATTGGGCTGATGCTGATATTGGGCTGATGCTGATATTGGGCTGATGCTGATATTGGGCTGATGCTGATATTGGGCTGATGCTGATATTGGGCTGATGCTGATATTGGGCTGATGCTGATATTGGGCTGATGCTGATATTGGGCTGATGCTGATATTGGGCTGATGCTGATATTGGGCTGATGCTGATATTGGGCTGATGCTGATATTGGGCTGATGCTGATATTGGGCTGATGCTGATATTGGGCTGATGCTGATATTGGGCTGATGCTGATATTGGGCTGATGCTGATATTGGGCTGATGCTGATATTGGGCTGATGCTGATATTGGGCTGATGCTGATATTGGGCTGATGCTGATATTGGGCTGATGCTGATATTGGGCTGATGCTGATATTGGGCTGATGCTGATATTGGGCTGATGCTGATATTGGGCTGATGCTGATATTGGGCTGATGCTGATATTGGGCTGATGCTGATATTGGGCTGATGCTGATATTGGGCTGATGCTGATATTGGGCTGATGCTGATATTGGGCTGATGCTGATATTGGGCTGATGCTGATATTGGGCTGATGCTGATATTGGGCTGATGCTGATATTGGGCTGATGCTGATATTGGGCTGATGCTGATATTGGGCTGATGCTGATATTGGGCTGATGCTGATATTGGGCTGATGCTGATATTGGGCTGATGCTGATATTGGGCTGATGCTGATATTGGGCTGATGCTGATATTGGGCTGATGCTGATATTGGGCTGATGCTGATATTGGGCTGATGCTGATATTGGGCTGATGCTGATATTGGGCTGATGCTGATATTGGGCTGATGCTGATATTGGGCTGATGCTGATATTGGGCTGATGCTGATATTGGGCTGATGCTGATATTGGGCTGATGCTGATATTGGGCTGATGCTGATATTGGGCTGATGCTGATATTGGGCTGATGCTGATATTGGGCTGATGCTGATATTGGGCTGATGCTGATATTGGGCTGATGCTGATATTGGGCTGATGCTGATATTGGGCTGATGCTGATATTGGGCTGATGCTGATATTGGGCTGATGCTGATATTGGGCTGATGCTGATATTGGGCTGATGCTGATATTGGGCTGATGCTGATATTGGGCTGATGCTGATATTGGGCTGATGCTGATATTGGGCTGATGCTGATATTGGGCTGATGCTGATATTGGGCTGATGCTGATATTGGGCTGATGCTGATATTGGGCTGATGCTGATATTGGGCTGATGCTGATATTGGGCTGATGCTGATATTGGGCTGATGCTGATATTGGGCTGATGCTGATATTGGGCTGATGCTGATATTGGGCTGATGCTGATATTGGGCTGATGCTGATATTGGGCTGATGCTGATATTGGGCTGATGCTGATATTGGGCTGATGCTGATATTGGGCTGATGCTGATATTGGGCTGATGCTGATATTGGGCTGATATTGATATTGGGCTGATATTGATATTGGGCTGATATAGGCCTGCAGAGTGTCTAGTTTTGAAGATACAGACTCTGCTAAGCAAAAGTGAACAGGGCCAAACTGGGCTTATTTCGCTGTGAAAGTGACATTTAGGCACGGACTTGGAAAACCTTGTCTGAACCCCTCCATCCTTCCTGTAGCTGCTCAGACTCTGCTTCTCTGCCCCCAGCCAAGCTTATAGGCCTGCAGAGTGTCTAGTTTTGAAGATACAGACTCTGCTAAGCAAAAGTGAACAGGGCCAAACTGGGCTTATTTCGCTGTGAAAGTGACATTTAGGCACGGAGTTGGAAAACCTTGTCTGAACCCCTCCATCCTTCCTGTAGCTGCTCAGACTCTGCTTCTCTGCCCCCAGCCAAGCTTATAGGCCTGCAGAGTGTCTAGTTTTGAAGATACAGACTCTGCTAAGCAAAAGTGAACAGGGCCAAACTGGGCTTATTTCGCTGTGAAAGTGACATTTAGGCACGGAGTTGGAAAACCTTGTCTGAACCCCTCCATCCTTCCTGTAGCTGCTCAGACTCTGCTTCTCTGCCCCCAGCCAAGCTTATAGGCCTGCAGAGTGTCTAGTTTTGAAGATACAGACTCTGCTAAGCAAAAGTGAACAGGGCCAAACTGGGCTTATTTCGCTGTGAAAGTGACATTTAGGCACGGAGTTGGAAAACCTTGTCTGAACCCCTCCATCCTTCCTGTAGCTGCTCAGACTCTGCTTCTCTGCCCCCAGCCAAGCTTATAGGCCTGCAGAGTGTCTAGTTTTGAAGATACAGACTCTGCTAAGCAAAAGTGAACAGGGCCAAACTGGGCTTATTTCGCTGTGAAAGTGACATTTAGGCACGGAGTTGGAAAACCTTGTCTGAACCCCTCCATCCTTCCTGTAGCTGCTCAGACTCTGCTTCTCTGCCCCCAGCCAAGCTTATAGGCCTGCAGAGTGTCTAGTTTTGAAGATACAGACTCTGCTAAGCAAAAGTGAACAGGGCCAAACTGGGCTTATTTCGCTGTGAAAGTGACATTTAGGCACGGAGTTGGAAAACCTTGTCTGAACCCCTCCATCCTTCCTGTAGCTGCTCAGACTCTGCTTCTCTGCCCCCAGCCAAGCTTATAGGCCTGCAGAGTGTCTAGTTTTGAAGATACAGACTCTGCTAAGCAAAAGTGAACAGGGCCAAACTGGGCTTATTTCGCTGTGAAAGTGACATTTAGGCACGGAGTTGGAAAACCTTGTCTGAACCCCTCCATCCTTCCTGTAGCTGCTCAGACTCTGCTTCTCTGCCCCCAGCCAAGCTTATAGGCCTGCAGAGTGTCTAGTTTTGAAGATACAGACTCTGCTAAGCAAAAGTGAACAGGGCCAAACTGGGCTTATTTCGCTGTGAAAGTGACATTTAGGCACGGAGTTGGAAAACCTTGTCTGAACCCCTCCATCCTTCCTGTAGCTGCTCAGACTCTGCTTCTCTGCCCCCAGCCAAGCTTATAGGCCTGCAGAGTGTCTAGTTTTGAAGATACAGACTCTGCTAAGCAAAAGTGAACAGGGCCAAACTGGGCTTATTTCGCTGTGAAAGTGACATTTAGGCACGGAGTTGGAAAACCTTGTCTGAACCCCTCCATCCTTCCTGTAGCTGGTCAGACTCTGCTTCTCTGCCCCCAGCCAAGCTTATAGGCCTGCAGAGTGTCTAGTTTTGAAGATACAGACTCTGCTAAGCAAAAGTGAACAGGGCCAAACTGGGCTTATTTCGCTGTGAAAGTGACATTTAGGCACGGAGTTGGAAAACCTTGTCTGAACCCCTCCATCCTTCCTGTAGCTGCTCAGACTCTGCTTCTCTGCCCCCAGCCAAGCTTATAGGCCTGCAGAGTGTCTAGTTTTGAAGATACAGTAGTTTTGAAGATACAGACTCTGCTAAGCAAAAGTGAACAGGGCCAAACTGGGCTTATTTCGCTGTGAAAGTGACATTTAGGCACGGAGTTGGAAAACCTTGTCTGAACCCCTCCATCCTTCCTGTAGCTGCTCAGACTCTGCTTCTCTGCCCCCAGCCAAGCTTATAGGCCTGCAGAGTGTCTAGTTTTGAAGATACAGACTCTGCTAAGCAAAAGTGAACAGGGCCAAACTGGGCTTATTTCGCTGTGAAAGTGACATTTAGGCACGGAGTTGGAAAACCTTGTCTGAACCCCTCCATCCTTCCTGTAGCTGCTCAGACTCTGCTTCTCTGCCCCCAGCCAAGCTTATAGGCCTGCAGAGTGTCTAGTTTTGAAGATACAGACTCTGCTAAGCAAAAGTGAACAGGGCCAAACTGGGCTTATTTCGCTGTGAAAGTGACATTTAGGCACGGAGTTGGAAAACCTTGTCTGAACCCCTCCATCCTTCCTGTAGCTGCTCAGACTCTGCTTCTCTGCCCCCAGCCAAGCTTATAGGCCTGCAGAGTGTCTAGTTTTGAAGATACAGACTCTGCTAAGCAAAAGTGAACAGGGCCAAACTGGGCTTATTTCGCTGTGAAAGTGACATTTAGGCACGGAGTTGGAAAACCTTGTCTGAACCCCTCCATCCTTCCTGTAGCTGCTCAGACTCTGCTTCTCTGCCCCCAGCCAAGCTTATAGGCCTGCAGAGTGTCTAGTTTTGAAGATACAGACTCTGCTAAGCAAAAGTGAACAGGGCCAAACTGGGCTTATTTCGCTGTGAAATTTCGATGTCACTTTCACAGCGAAATAAGCCCAGTTTGGCCCTGTTCACTTTTGCTTAGCAGAGTCTGTATCTTCAAAACTAGACACTCTGCAGGCCTATAAGCTTGGCTGGGGGCAGAGAAGCAGAGTCTGAGCAGCTACAGGAAGGATGGAGGGGTTCAGACAAGGTTTTCCAACTCCGTGCCTAAATGTCACTTTCACAGCGAAATAAGCCCAGTTTGGCCCTGTTCACTTTTGCTTAGCAGAGTCTGTATCTTCAAAACTAGACACTCTGCAGGCCTATAAGCTTGGCTGGGGGCAGAGAAGCAGAGTCTGAGCAGCTACAGGAAGGATGGAGGGGTTCAGACAAGGTTTTCCAACTCCGTGCCTAAATGTCACTTTCACAGCGAAATAAGCCCAGTTTGGCCCTGTTCACTTTTGCTTAGCAGAGTCTGTATCTTCAAAACTAGACACTCTGCAGGCCTATAAGCTTGGCTGGGGGCAGAGAAGCAGAGTCTGAGCAGCTACAGGAAGGATGGAGGGGTTCAGACAAGGTTTTCCAACTCCGTGCCTAAATGTCACTTTCACAGCGAAATAAGCCCAGTTTGGCCCTGTTCACTTTTGCTTAGCAGAGTCTGTATCTTCAAAACTAGACACTCTGCAGGCCTATAAGCTTGGCTGGGGGCAGAGAAGCAGAGTCTGAGCAGCTACAGGAAGGATGGAGGGGTTCAGACAAGGTTTTCCAACTCCGTGCCTAAATGTCACTTTCACAGCGAAATAAGCCCAGTTTGGCCCTGTTCACTTTTGCTTAGCAGAGTCTGTATCTTCAAAACTAGACACTCTGCAGGCCTATAAGCTTGGCTGGGGGCAGAGAAGCAGAGTCTGAGCAGCTACAGGAAGGATGGAGGGGTTCAGACAAGGTTTTCCAACTCCGTGCCTAAATGTCACTTTCACAGCGAAATAAGCCCAGTTTGGCCCTGTTCACTTTTGCTTAGCAGAGTCTGTATCTTCAAAACTAGACACTCTGCAGGCCTATAAGCTTGGCTGGGGGCAGAGAAGCAGAGTCTGAGCAGCTACAGGAAGGATGGAGGGGTTCAGACAAGGTTTTCCAACTCCGTGCCTAAATGTCACTTTCACAGCGAAATAAGCCCAGTTTGGCCCTGTTCACTTTTGCTTAGCAGAGTCTGTATCTTCAAAACTAGACACTCTGCAGGCCTATAAGCTTGGCTGGGGGCAGAGAAGCAGAGTCTGAGCAGCTACAGGAAGGATGGAGGGGTTCAGACAAGGTTTTCCAACTCCGTGCCTAAATGTCACTTTCACAGCGAAATAAGCCCAGTTTGGCCCTGTTCACTTTTGCTTAGCAGAGTCTGTATCTTCAAAACTAGACACTCTGCAGGCCTATAAGCTTGGCTGGGGGCAGAGAAGCAGAGTCTGAGCAGCTACAGGAAGGATGGAGGGGTTCAGACAAGGTTTTCCAACTCCGTGCCTAAATGTCACTTTCACAGCGAAATAAGCCCAGTTTGGCCCTGTTCACTTTTGCTTAGCAGAGTCTGTATCTTCAAAACTAGACACTCTGCAGGCCTATAAGCTTGGCTGGGGGCAGAGAAGCAGAGTCTGAGCAGCTACAGGAAGGATGGAGGGGTTCAGACAAGGTTTTCCAACTCCGTGCCTAAATGTCACTTTCACAGCGAAATAAGCCCAGTTTGGCCCTGTTCACTTTTGCTTAGCAGAGTCTGTATCTTCAAAACTAGACACTCTGCAGGCCTATAAGCTTGGCTGGGGGCAGAGAAGCAGAGTCTGAGCAGCTACAGGAAGGATGGAGGGGTTCAGACAAGGTTTTCCAACTCCGTGCCTAAATGTCACTTTCACAGCGAAATAAGCCCAGTTTGGCCCTGTTCACTTTTGCTTAGCAGAGTCTGTATCTTCAAAACTAGACACTCTGCAGGCCTATAAGCTTGGCTGGGGGCAGAGAAGCAGAGTCTGAGCAGCTACAGGAAGGATGGAGGGGTTCAGACAAGGTTTTCCAACTCCGTGCCTAAATGTCACTTTCACAGCGAAATAAGCCCAGTTTGGCCCTGTTCACTTTTGCTTAGCAGAGTCTGTATCTTCAAAACTAGACACTCTGCAGGCCTATAAGCTTGGCTGGGGGCAGAGAAGCAGAGTCTGAGCAGCTACAGGAAGGATGGAGGGGTTCAGACAAGGTTTTCCAAGTCCGTGCCTAAATCTCACTTTCACAGCGAAATAAGCCCAGTTTGGCCCTGTTCACTTTTGCTTAGCAGAGTCTGTATCTTCAAAACTAGACACTCTGCAGGCCTATATCAGCCCAATATCAATATCAGCCCAATATCAGCATCAGCCCAATATCAGCATCAGCCCAATATCAGCATCAGCCCAATATCAGCATCAGCCCAATATCAGCATCAGCCCAATATCAGCATCAGCCCAATATCAGCATCAGCCCAATATCAGCATCAGCCCAATATCAGCATCAGCCCAATATCAGCATCAGCCCAATATCAGCATCAGCCCAATATCAGCATCAGCCCAATATCAGCATCAGCCCAATATCAGCATCAGCCCAATATCAGCATCAGCCCAATATCAGCATCAGCCCAATATCAGCATCAGCCCAATATCAGCATCAGCCCAATATCAGCATCAGCCCAATATCAGCATCAGCCCAATATCAGCATCAGCCCAATATCAGCATCAGCCCAATATCAGCATCAGCCCAATATCAGCATCAGCCCAATATCAGCATCAGCCCAATATCAGCATCAGCCCAATATCAGCATCAGCCCAATATCAGCATCAGCCCAATATCAGCATCAGCCCAATATCAGCATCAGCCCAATATCAGCATCAGCCCAATATCAGCATCAGCCCAATATCAGCATCAGCCCAATATCAGCATCAGCCCAATATCAGCATCAGCCCAATATCAGCATCAGCCCAATATCAGCATCAGCCCAATATCAGCATCAGCCCAATATCAGCATCAGCCCAATATCAGCATCAGCCCAATATCAGCATCAGCCCAATATCAGCATCAGCCCAATATCAGCATCAGCCCAATATCAGCATCAGCCCAATATCAGCATCAGCCCAATATCAGCATCAGCCCAATATCAGCATCAGCCCAATATCAGCATCAGCCCAATATCAGCATCAGCCCAATATCAGCATCAGCCCAATATCAGCATCAGCCCAATATCAGCATCAGCCCAATATCAGCATCAGCCCAATATCAGCATCAGCCCAATATCAGCATCAGCCCAATATCAGCATCAGCCCAATATCAGCATCAGCCCAATATCAGCATCAGCCCAATATCAGCATCAGCCCAATATCAGCATCAGCCCAATATCAGCATCAGCCCAATATCAGCATCAGCCCAATATCAGCATCAGCCCAATATCAGCATCAGCCCAATATCAGCATCAGCCCAATATCAGCATCAGCCCAATATCAGCATCAGCCCAATATCAGCATCAGCCCAATATCAGCATCAGCCCAATATCAGCATCAGCCCAATATCAGCATCAGCTGATATTATATCATATTGGGCTGCTTCTCTGCCCCCAGCCAAGCTTATAGGCCTGCAGAGTGTCTAGGGCTGATGCTGATATTGGGCTGATGCTGATATTGGGCTGATGCTGATATTGGGCTGATGCTGATATTGGGCTGATGCTGATATTGGGCTGATGCTGATATTGGGCTGATGCTGATATTGGGCTGATGCTGATATTGGGCTGATGCTGATATTGGGCTGATGCTGATATTGGGCTGATGCTGATATTGGGCTGATGCTGATATTGGGCTGATGCTGATATTGGGCTGATGCTGATATTGGGCTGATGCTGATATTGGGCTGATGCTGATATTGGGCTGATGCTGATATTGGGCTGATGCTGATATTGGGCTGATGCTGATATTGGGCTGATGCTGATATTGGGCTGATGCTGATATTGGGCTGATGCTGATATTGGGCTGATGCTGATATTGGGCTGATGCTGATATTGGGCTGATGCTGATATTGGGCTGATGCTGATATTGGGCTGATGCTGATATTGGGCTGATGCTGATATTGGGCTGATGCTGATATTGGGCTGATGCTGATATTGGGCTGATGCTGATATTGGGCTGATGCTGATATTGGGCTGATGCTGATATTGGGCTGATGCTGATATTGGGCTGATGCTGATATTGGGCTGATGCTGATATTGGGCTGATGCTGATATTGGGCTGATGCTGATATTGGGCTGATGCTGATATTGGGCTGATGCTGATATTGGGCTGATGCTGATATTGGGCTGATGCTGATATTGGGCTGATGCTGATATTGGGCTGATGCTGATATTGGGCTGATGCTGATATTGGGCTGATGCTGATATTGGGCTGATGCTGATATTGGGCTGATGCTGATATTGGGCTGATGCTGATATTGGGCTGATGCTGATATTGGGCTGATGCTGATATTGGGCTGATGCTGATATTGGGCTGATGCTGATATTGGGCTGATGCTGATATTGGGCTGATGCTGATATTGGGCTGATGCTGATATTGGGCTGATGCTGATATTGGGCTGATGCTGATATTGGGCTGATGCTGATATTGGGCTGATGCTGATATTGGGCTGATGCTGATATTGGGCTGATGCTGATATTGGGCTGATGCTGATATTGGGCTGATGCTGATATTGGGCTGATGCTGATATTGGGCTGATGCTGATATTGGGCTGATGCTGATATTGGGCTGATGCTGATATTGGGCTGATGCTGATATTGGGCTGATGCTGATATTGGGCTGATGCTGATATTGGGCTGATGCTGATATTGGGCTGATGCTGATATTGGGCTGATGCTGATATTGGGCTGATGCTGATATTGGGCTGATATTGATATTGGGCTGATATTGATATTGGGCTGATATTGGGCTGATATAGGCCTGCAGAGTGTCTAGTTTTGAAGATACAGACTCTGCTAAGCAAAAGTGAACAGGGCCAAACTGGGCTTATTTCGCTGTGAAAGTGAGATTTAGGCACGGACTTGGAAAACCTTGTCTGAACCCCTCCATCCTTCCTGTAGCTGCTCAGACTCTGCTTCTCTGCCCCCAGCCAAGCTTATAGGCCTGCAGAGTGTCTAGTTTTGAAGATACAGACTCTGCTAAGCAAAAGTGAACAGGGCCAAACTGGGCTTATTTCGCTGTGAAAGTGACATTTAGGCACGGAGTTGGAAAACCTTGTCTGAACCCCTCCATCCTTCCTGTAGCTGCTCAGACTCTGCTTCTCTGCCCCCAGCCAAGCTTATAGGCCTGCAGAGTGTCTAGTTTTGAAGATACAGACTCTGCTAAGCAAAAGTGAACAGGGCCAAACTGGGCTTATTTCGCTGTGAAAGTGACATTTAGGCACGGAGTTGGAAAACCTTGTCTGAACCCCTCCATCCTTCCTGTAGCTGCTCAGACTCTGCTTCTCTGCCCCCAGCCAAGCTTATAGGCCTGCAGAGTGTCTAGTTTTGAAGATACAGACTCTGCTAAGCAAAAGTGAACAGGGCCAAACTGGGCTTATTTCGCTGTGAAAGTGACATTTAGGCACGGAGTTGGAAAACCTTGTCTGAACCCCTCCATCCTTCCTGTAGCTGCTCAGACTCTGCTTCTCTGCCCCCAGCCAAGCTTATAGGCCTGCAGAGTGTCTAGTTTTGAAGATACAGACTCTGCTAAGCAAAAGTGAACAGGGCCAAACTGGGCTTATTTCGCTGTGAAAGTGACATTTAGGCACGGAGTTGGAAAACCTTGTCTGAACCCCTCCATCCTTCCTGTAGCTGCTCAGACTCTGCTTCTCTGCCCCCAGCCAAGCTTATAGGCCTGCAGAGTGTCTAGTTTTGAAGATACAGACTCTGCTAAGCAAAAGTGAACAGGGCCAAACTGGGCTTATTTCGCTGTGAAAGTGACATTTAGGCACGGAGTTGGAAAACCTTGTCTGAACCCCTCCATCCTTCCTGTAGCTGCTCAGACTCTGCTTCTCTGCCCCCAGCCAAGCTTATAGGCCTGCAGAGTGTCTAGTTTTGAAGATACAGACTCTGCTAAGCAAAAGTGAACAGGGCCAAACTGGGCTTATTTCGCTGTGAAAGTGACATTTAGGCACGGAGTTGGAAAACCTTGTCTGAACCCCTCCATCCTTCCTGTAGCTGCTCAGACTCTGCTTCTCTGCCCCCAGCCAAGCTTATAGGCCTGCAGAGTGTCTAGTTTTGAAGATACAGACTCTGCTAAGCAAAAGTGAACAGGGCCAAACTGGGCTTATTTCGCTGTGAAAGTGACATTTAGGCACGGAGTTGGAAAACCTTGTCTGAACCCCTCCATCCTTCCTGTAGCTGCTCAGACTCTGCTTCTCTGCCCCCAGCCAAGCTTATAGGCCTGCAGAGTGTCTAGTTTTGAAGATACAGACTCTGCTAAGCAAAAGTGAACAGGGCCAAACTGGGCTTATTTCGCTGTGAAAGTGACATTTAGGCACGGAGTTGGAAAACCTTGTCTGAACCCCTCCATCCTTCCTGTAGCTGCTCAGACTCTGCTTCTCTGCCCCCAGCCAAGCTTATAGGCCTGCAGAGTGTCTAGTTTTGAAGATACAGACTCTGCTAAGCAAAAGTGAACAGGGCCAAACTGGGCTTATTTCGCTGTGAAAGTGACATTTAGGCACGGAGTTGGAAAACCTTGTCTGAACCCCTCCATCCTTCCTGTAGCTGCTCAGACTCTGCTTCTCTGCCCCCAGCCAAGCTTATAGGCCTGCAGAGTGTCTAGTTTTGAAGATACAGACTCTGCTAAGCAAAAGTGAACAGGGCCAAACTGGGCTTATTTCGCTGTGAAAGTGACATTTAGGCACGGAGTTGGAAAACCTTGTCTGAACCCCTCCATCCTTCCTGTAGCTGCTCAGACTCTGCTTCTCTGCCCCCAGCCAAGCTTATAGGCCTGCAGAGTGTCTAGTTTTGAAGATACAGACTCTGCTAAGCAAAAGTGAACAGGGCCAAACTGGGCTTATTTCGCTGTGAAAGTGACATTTAGGCACGGAGTTGGAAAACCTTGTCTGAACCCCTCCATCCTTCCTGTAGCTGCTCAGACTCTGCTTCTCTGCCCCCAGCCAAGCTTATAGGCCTGCAGAGTGTCTAGTTTTGAAGATACAGACTCTGCTAAGCAAAAGTGAACAGGGCCAAACTGGGCTTATTTCGCTGTGAAAGTGACATTTAGGCACGGAGTTGGAAAACCTTGTCTGAACCCCTCCATCCTTCCTGTAGCTGCTCAGACTCTGCTTCTCTGCCCCCAGCCAAGCTTATAGGCCTGCAGAGTGTCTAGTTTTGAAGATACAGACTCTGCTAAGCAAAAGTGAACAGGGCCAAACTGGGCTTATTTCGCTGTGAAAGTGACATTTAGGCACGGAGTTGGAAAACCTTGTCTGAACCCCTCCATCCTTCCTGTAGCTGCTCAGACTCTGCTTCTCTGCCCCCAGCCAAGCTTATAGGCCTGCAGAGTGTCTAGTTTTGAAGATACAGACTCTGCTAAGCAAAAGTGAACAGGGCCAAACTGGGCTTATTTCGCTGTGAAAGTGACATCGAAATTTCACAGCGAAATAAGCCCAGTTTGGCCCTGTTCACTTTTGCTTAGCAGAGTCTGTATCTTCAAAACTAGACACTCTGCAGGCCTATAAGCTTGGCTGGGGGCAGAGAAGCAGAGTCTGAGCAGCTACAGGAAGGATGGAGGGGTTCAGACAAGGTTTTCCAACTCCGTGCCTAAATGTCACTTTCACAGCGAAATAAGCCCAGTTTGGCCCTGTTCACTTTTGCTTAGCAGAGTCTGTATCTTCAAAACTAGACACTCTGCAGGCCTATAAGCTTGGCTGGGGGCAGAGAAGCAGAGTCTGAGCAGCTACAGGAAGGATGGAGGGGTTCAGACAAGGTTTTCCAAGTCCGTGCCTAAATCTCACTTTCACAGCGAAATAAGCCCAGTTTGGCCCTGTTCACTTTTGCTTAGCAGAGTCTGTATCTTCAAAACTAGACAC
The DNA here is from genome assembly GCF_951216825.1 of Electrona antarctica. Lineage (NCBI taxonomy): Eukaryota > Metazoa > Chordata > Actinopteri > Myctophiformes > Myctophidae > Electrona > Electrona antarctica. The sequence continues at coordinate 144,769 of NW_027638703.1, forward strand.
TCTGCAGGCCTATATCAGCCCAATATCAATATCAGCCCAATATCAGCATCAGCCCAATATCAGCATCAGCCCAATATCAGCATCAGCCCAATATCAGCATCAGCCCAATATCAGCATCAGCCCAATATCAGCATCAGCCCAATATCAGCATCAGCCCAATATCAGCATCAGCCCAATATCAGCATCAGCCCAATATCAGCATCAGCCCAATATCAGCATCAGCCCAATATCAGCATCAGCCCAATATCAGCATCAGCCCAATATCAGCATCAGCCCAATATCAGCATCAGCCCAATATCAGCATCAGCCCAATATCAGCATCAGCCCAATATCAGCATCAGCCCAATATCAGCATCAGCCCAATATCAGCATCAGCCCAATATCAGCATCAGCCCAATATCAGCATCAGCCCAATATCAGCATCAGCCCAATATCAGCATCAGCCCAATATCAGCATCAGCCCAATATCAGCATCAGCCCAATATCAGCATCAGCCCAATATCAGCATCAGCCCAATATCAGCATCAGCCCAATATCAGCATCAGCCCAATATCAGCATCAGCCCAATATCAGCATCAGCCCAATATCAGCATCAGCCCAATATCAGCATCAGCCCAATATCAGCATCAGCCCAATATCAGCATCAGCCCAATATCAGCATCAGCCCAATATCAGCATCAGCCCAATATCAGCATCAGCCCAATATCAGCATCAGCCCAATATCAGCATCAGCCCAATATCAGCATCAGCCCAATATCAGCATCAGCCCAATATCAGCATCAGCCCAATATCAGCATCAGCCCAATATCAGCATCAGCCCAATATCAGCATCAGCCCAATATCAGCATCAGCCCAATATCAGCATCAGCCCAATATCAGCATCAGCCCAATATCAGCATCAGCCCAATATCAGCATCAGCCCAATATCAGCATCAGCCCAATATCAGCATCAGCCCAATATCAGCATCAGCCCAATATCAGCATCAGCCCAATATCAGCATCAGCCCAATATCAGCATCAGCCCAATATCAGCATCAGCCCAATATCAGCATCAGCCCAATATCAGCATCAGCCCAATATCAGCATCAGCCCAATATCAGCATCAGCCCAATATCAGCATCAGCCCAATATCAGCATCAGCCCAATATCAGCATCAGCTGATATTATATCATATTGGGCTGCTTCTCTGCCCCCAGCCAAGCTTATAGGCCTGCAGAGTGTCTAGGGCTGATGCTGATATTGGGCTGATGCTGATATTGGGCTGATGCTGATATTGGGCTGATGCTGATATTGGGCTGATGCTGATATTGGGCTGATGCTGATATTGGGCTGATGCTGATATTGGGCTGATGCTGATATTGGGCTGATGCTGATATTGGGCTGATGCTGATATTGGGCTGATGCTGATATTGGGCTGATGCTGATATTGGGCTGATGCTGATATTGGGCTGATGCTGATATTGGGCTGATGCTGATATTGGGCTGATGCTGATATTGGGCTGATGCTGATATTGGGCTGATGCTGATATTGGGCTGATGCTGATATTGGGCTGATGCTGATATTGGGCTGATGCTGATATTGGGCTGATGCTGATATTGGGCTGATGCTGATATTGGGCTGATGCTGATATTGGGCTGATGCTGATATTGGGCTGATGCTGATATTGGGCTGATGCTGATATTGGGCTGATGCTGATATTGGGCTGATGCTGATATTGGGCTGATGCTGATATTGGGCTGATGCTGATATTGGGCTGATGCTGATATTGGGCTGATGCTGATATTGGGCTGATGCTGATATTGGGCTGATGCTGATATTGGGCTGATGCTGATATTGGGCTGATGCTGATATTGGGCTGATGCTGATATTGGGCTGATGCTGATATTGGGCTGATGCTGATATTGGGCTGATGCTGATATTGGGCTGATGCTGATATTGGGCTGATGCTGATATTGGGCTGATGCTGATATTGGGCTGATGCTGATATTGGGCTGATGCTGATATTGGGCTGATGCTGATATTGGGCTGATGCTGATATTGGGCTGATGCTGATATTGGGCTGATGCTGATATTGGGCTGATGCTGATATTGGGCTGATGCTGATATTGGGCTGATGCTGATATTGGGCTGATGCTGATATTGGGCTGATGCTGATATTGGGCTGATGCTGATATTGGGCTGATGCTGATATTGGGCTGATGCTGATATTGGGCTGATGCTGATATTGGGCTGATGCTGATATTGGGCTGATGCTGATATTGGGCTGATGCTGATATTGGGCTGATGCTGATATTGGGCTGATGCTGATATTGGGCTGATGCTGATATTGGGCTGATGCTGATATTGGGCTGATGCTGATATTGGGCTGATGCTGATATTGGGCTGATGCTGATATTGGGCTGATGCTGATATTGGGCTGATGCTGATATTGGGCTGATGCTGATATTGGGCTGATGCTGATATTGGGCTGATGCTGATATTGGGCTGATGCTGATATTGGGCTGATGCTGATATTGGGCTGATGCTGATATTGGGCTGATGCTGATATTGGGCTGATGCTGATATTGGGCTGATGCTGATATTGGGCTGATATTGATATTGGGCTGATATTGATATTGGGCTGATATAGGCCTGCAGAGTGTCTAGTTTTGAAGATACAGACTCTGCTAAGCAAAAGTGAACAGGGCCAAACTGGGCTTATTTCGCTGTGAAAGTGAGATTTAGGCACGGACTTGGAAAACCTTGTCTGAACCCCTCCATCCTTCCTGTAGCTGCTCAGACTCTGCTTCTCTGCCCCCAGCCAAGCTTATAGGCCTGCAGAGTGTCTAGTTTTGAAGATACAGACTCTGCTAAGCAAAAGTGAACAGGGCCAAACTGGGCTTATTTCGCTGTGAAAGTGACATTTAGGCACGGAGTTGGAAAACCTTGTCTGAACCCCTCCATCCTTCCTGTAGCTGCTCAGACTCTGCTTCTCTGCCCCCAGCCAAGCTTATAGGCCTGCAGAGTGTCTAGTTTTGAAGATACAGACTCTGCTAAGCAAAAGTGAACAGGGCCAAACTGGGCTTATTTCGCTGTGAAAGTGACATTTAGGCACGGAGTTGGAAAACCTTGTCTGAACCCCTCCATCCTTCCTGTAGCTGCTCAGACTCTGCTTCTCTGCCCCCAGCCAAGCTTATAGGCCTGCAGAGTGTCTAGTTTTGAAGATACAGACTCTGCTAAGCAAAAGTGAACAGGGCCAAACTGGGCTTATTTCGCTGTGAAAGTGACATTTAGGCACGGAGTTGGAAAACCTTGTCTGAACCCCTCCATCCTTCCTGTAGCTGCTCAGACTCTGCTTCTCTGCCCCCAGCCAAGCTTATAGGCCTGCAGAGTGTCTAGTTTTGAAGATACAGACTCTGCTAAGCAAAAGTGAACAGGGCCAAACTGGGCTTATTTCGCTGTGAAAGTGACATTTAGGCACGGAGTTGGAAAACCTTGTCTGAACCCCTCCATCCTTCCTGTAGCTGCTCAGACTCTGCTTCTCTGCCCCCAGCCAAGCTTATAGGCCTGCAGAGTGTCTAGTTTTGAAGATACAGACTCTGCTAAGCAAAAGTGAACAGGGCCAAACTGGGCTTATTTCGCTGTGAAAGTGACATTTAGGCACGGAGTTGGAAAACCTTGTCTGAACCCCTCCATCCTTCCTGTAGCTGCTCAGACTCTGCTTCTCTGCCCCCAGCCAAGCTTATAGGCCTGCAGAGTGTCTAGTTTTGAAGATACAGACTCTGCTAAGCAAAAGTGAACAGGGCCAAACTGGGCTTATTTCGCTGTGAAAGTGACATTTAGGCACGGAGTTGGAAAACCTTGTCTGAACCCCTCCATCCTTCCTGTAGCTGCTCAGACTCTGCTTCTCTGCCCCCAGCCAAGCTTATAGGCCTGCAGAGTGTCTAGTTTTGAAGATACAGACTCTGCTAAGCAAAAGTGAACAGGGCCAAACTGGGCTTATTTCGCTGTGAAAGTGACATTTAGGCACGGAGTTGGAAAACCTTGTCTGAACCCCTCCATCCTTCCTGTAGCTGCTCAGACTCTGCTTCTCTGCCCCCAGCCAAGCTTATAGGCCTGCAGAGTGTCTAGTTTTGAAGATACAGACTCTGCTAAGCAAAAGTGAACAGGGCCAAACTGGGCTTATTTCGCTGTGAAAGTGACATTTAGGCACGGAGTTGGAAAACCTTGTCTGAACCCCTCCATCCTTCCTGTAGCTGCTCAGACTCTGCTTCTCTGCCCCCAGCCAAGCTTATAGGCCTGCAGAGTGTCTAGTTTTGAAGATACAGACTCTGCTAAGCAAAAGTGAACAGGGCCAAACTGGGCTTATTTCGCTGTGAAAGTGACATTTAGGCACGGAGTTGGAAAACCTTGTCTGAACCCCTCCATCCTTCCTGTAGCTGCTCAGACTCTGCTTCTCTGCCCCCAGCCAAGCTTATAGGCCTGCAGAGTGTCTAGTTTTGAAGATACAGACTCTGCTAAGCAAAAGTGAACAGGGCCAAACTGGGCTTATTTCGCTGTGAAAGTGACATTTAGGCACGGAGTTGGAAAACCTTGTCTGAACCCCTCCATCCTTCCTGTAGCTGCTCAGACTCTGCTTCTCTGCCCCCAGCCAAGCTTATAGGCCTGCAGAGTGTCTAGTTTTGAAGATACAGACTCTGCTAAGCAAAAGTGAACAGGGCCAAACTGGGCTTATTTCGCTGTGAAAGTGACATTTAGGCACGGAGTTGGAAAACCTTGTCTGAACCCCTCCATCCTTCCTGTAGCTGCTCAGACTCTGCTTCTCTGCCCCCAGCCAAGCTTATAGGCCTGCAGAGTGTCTAGTTTTGAAGATACAGACTCTGCTAAGCAAAAGTGAACAGGGCCAAACTGGGCTTATTTCGCTGTGAAAGTGACATTTAGGCACGGAGTTGGAAAACCTTGTCTGAACCCCTCCATCCTTCCTGTAGCTGCTCAGACTCTGCTTCTCTGCCCCCAGCCAAGCTTATAGGCCTGCAGAGTGTCTAGTTTTGAAGATACAGACTCTGCTAAGCAAAAGTGAACAGGGCCAAACTGGGCTTATTTCGCTGTGAAAGTGACATCGAAATTTCACAGCGAAATAAGCCCAGTTTGGCCCTGTTCACTTTTGCTTAGCAGAGTCTGTATCTTCAAAACTAGACACTCTGCAGGCCTATAAGCTTGGCTGGGGGCAGAGAAGCAGAGTCTGAGCAGCTACAGGAAGGATGGAGGGGTTCAGACAAGGTTTTCCAACTCCGTGCCTAAATGTCACTTTCACAGCGAAATAAGCCCAGTTTGGCCCTGTTCACTTTTGCTTAGCAGAGTCTGTATCTTCAAAACTAGACACTCTGCAGGCCTATAAGCTTGGCTGGGGGCAGAGAAGCAGAGTCTGAGCAGCTACAGGAAGGATGGAGGGGTTCAGACAAGGTTTTCCAACTCCGTGCCTAAATGTCACTTTCACAGCGAAATAAGCCCAGTTTGGCCCTGTTCACTTTTGCTTAGCAGAGTCTGTATCTTCAAAACTAGACACTCTGCAGGCCTATAAGCTTGGCTGGGGGCAGAGAAGCAGAGTCTGAGCAGCTACAGGAAGGATGGAGGGGTTCAGACAAGGTTTTCCAACTCCGTGCCTAAATGTCACTTTCACAGCGAAATAAGCCCAGTTTGGCCCTGTTCACTTTTGCTTAGCAGAGTCTGTATCTTCAAAACTAGACACTCTGCAGGCCTATAAGCTTGGCTGGGGGCAGAGAAGCAGAGTCTGAGCAGCTACAGGAAGGATGGAGGGGTTCAGACAAGGTTTTCCAACTCCGTGCCTAAATGTCACTTTCACAGCGAAATAAGCCCAGTTTGGCCCTGTTCACTTTTGCTTAGCAGAGTCTGTATCTTCAAAACTAGACACTCTGCAGGCCTATAAGCTTGGCTGGGGGCAGAGAAGCAGAGTCTGAGCAGCTACAGGAAGGATGGAGGGGTTCAGACAAGGTTTTCCAACTCCGTGCCTAAATGTCACTTTCACAGCGAAATAAGCCCAGTTTGGCCCTGTTCACTTTTGCTTAGCAGAGTCTGTATCTTCAAAACTAGACACTCTGCAGGCCTATAAGCTTGGCTGGGGGCAGAGAAGCAGAGTCTGAGCAGCTACAGGAAGGATGGAGGGGTTCAGACAAGGTTTTCCAACTCCGTGCCTAAATGTCACTTTCACAGCGAAATAAGCCCAGTTTGGCCCTGTTCACTTTTGCTTAGCAGAGTCTGTATCTTCAAAACTAGACACTCTGCAGGCCTATAAGCTTGGCTGGGGGCAGAGAAGCAGAGTCTGAGCAGCTACAGGAAGGATGGAGGGGTTCAGACAAGGTTTTCCAACTCCGTGCCTAAATGTCACTTTCACAGCGAAATAAGCCCAGTTTGGCCCTGTTCACTTTTGCTTAGCAGAGTCTGTATCTTCAAAACTAGACACTCTGCAGGCCTATAAGCTTGGCTGGGGGCAGAGAAGCAGAGTCTGAGCAGCTACAGGAAGGATGGAGGGGTTCAGACAAGGTTTTCCAACTCCGTGCCTAAATGTCACTTTCACAGCGAAATAAGCCCAGTTTGGCCCTGTTCACTTTTGCTTAGCAGAGTCTGTATCTTCAAAACTAGACACTCTGCAGGCCTATAAGCTTAGGCTGGGGGCAGAGAAGCAGAGTCTGAGCAGCTACAGGAAGGATGGAGGGGTTCAGACAAGGTTTTCCAACTCCGTGCCTAAATGTCACTTTCACAGCGAAATAAGCCCAGTTTGGCCCTGTTCACTTTTGCTTAGCAGAGTCTGTATCTTCAAAACTAGACACTCTGCAGGCCTATAAGCTT